>NC_142784.1:6265362-6547862 GCF_988280905.1 Pimephales promelas | reverse complement strand
TAATCTATGCTTAGTAGGGCTGCACGATTTGGGAAAATGTCATATTGCCATTATTGAGCCAATATTGCAATTGCGATTTGCGACTCCGATATAATAAAATGGTTTCATGAGTCCAACTTGCTTGGTTCTAAAGTAAAATGCACACACAGATTAATGTTTATTTCTCAACTCAAACTAAAAACAACAACAACAACAATAAATGATTGATAACACCTATAATGATCAATAAACCATCAACCAAACCAACATTACAGTGATTCCATCAATTGAAAGCCATCAACTTTTTAAAAAATTATTAGGCTTAAAAAAAATATATAACAGCTTTTAAATTAAGTGAACTTCAAACAATCCCCACATAAACCCATAATAAAAAACATATTTACCTGTGCCCTTCCTGTCTTAACAGGTACAGAAATTGAATAAAGTTATCAAACAGTCT
This sequence comes from Pimephales promelas, assembly GCF_988280905.1. NCBI lineage: Eukaryota > Metazoa > Chordata > Actinopteri > Cypriniformes > Leuciscidae > Pimephales > Pimephales promelas. Next base: position 6,547,423 of record NC_142784.1, on the reverse strand, counting down.
GCGCTGCCTGAATCATAAATTATATATATAATAATCCTTATTAAAGCTACAAAAGTTCTTTACTCAAGATCAGTGAGTAATTTTCTAATTTCCCTTTGTTCTTTTAACTTTACTGAAAGAACGCTTTATTCGCTGCTGGCCCTTTAAGAGCACCCGTTGCCGAGACGCGGATCTCACACACGCCTCATAGCACAACTCTTTTTATCCATAGACTTTTCTTATGTTATGAAGATACTAGACAAAACCACATTTTGGCATAATTGTGTGTGCTATTGTTCGTTCAAGCTCGAAAGAGAACTGTTTATTCTGGGCTGGCACACGGTCAGTGCATGCGCATTATGCGCGTCTCATCTATTCTAATCTAGGGCACTCACAGGCAGCTTTTCACTTCTTGTCGTGCAAAATGCGAAAAGGCATTTGAACCAATAAGAGGGGGATCTTGTAACACTAGTCAAAGGATGACAAAAAAGAAGAGATGCTGCGCTAATAGCCCTACTTTGTTTATTTCATATAAAATCGCGGCATTTTGCGTTATATAATTGCATAGGTTTGAGATCAATATTACGACTGCGATATAATTAATCGTGCAGCACTAATGCTTAGTGTATTCTAAAGGGCAATAAACTCCACTCCAGCAAGATAGTCATTTTATGCAAATCATAGACCTTTATGCCTTATCTACAAATAAAGTATAATATTGGGAACATTGATCTTGTGTCGTCGTGTTACTGTCGCAACCGAACGCGACGCGCTAATGCTGATGCATGGAGAATGACTGAGGCGAGATGACTTTCCGTTAACTTTAACTTAGAGACTAAAATATTAATTTTACCACACATTAAGCTATTGAATGACTTTAGAAGTCTTGGAATATAGTGTGAAAACTTGATTGTGCTTTACAGTTTTTTATGCCTTTAGTGGGGCTTAACAAAATAACACAATATGCAGAATGTCGGACGTCACTTATAGGCTAAACTGTTTTTATAGATAAAACTATTTACATTCGGCAGTCATGAAAACAAATCTCAGATAACGGTTGACTAGGTAACAATGTGTAATTTTGCGCCGGAGTTCTCCTTTAACTTACATTAGCTAGCTAACTACGAACGAGCTAACCAGATAACATTAACAAATTGACAAGCACTTACTGGGCAGAATATGGCTCTTCAAATGACGGACGAAATTGGAGGTTGTCATCTGACTGTCCGCGATCTTAACGTTGCATGTCTTGCAAAGCGCTGTTCTTTTGCCATCTTGTTGTAAGAAATTCTTGAATCCAAAAGCGACGACGACCCTCGTTATCCCTCCGGCTGACATGTTGATGTGATCTGATGTAAGTGGGCGTGGTGTGCGCGTAAGGTATGAGAAGGCATGACTGATGATCTCTGATCCAGTCATGACAGCGCTATTCTCAGCCTGCGCTCCAGCTGGATCAACTTTTTTTTTTTTTACATAATTTATATATTTTATATTCAAACTGAAAACATGATGTGATTAACACTCAAGTCATATTATTACATGCAAGTGTGTTTGATTTATGGACCAAATTTTCAGATCAAGTTTATGGACCAAGTTAATTTAATTAATAAACTAATTATATAAAACTATTAATGCACTACAATTAAACTGGTTATATGCCTTTACTTATAAAAAAATAAAAAACTTATTTAAAAAAATACCAGGCTTAAGGCATTTATTTTTTATGCAGGCCATACACACAGGAGTGAAATGGTTAATACCCCTCCCCCTACAAACACACACACATACACAGACAGGCAAAGACAGCAGGCTCAGATTGAGCAAGACCACATTCAAACAAACATATCTGACTTTCTGTGGGTCCTAGCTAATGAGTGTCAATTAGAAAGTTGTCCGGCTCGAGGAGTACAATATACATACCGATTTTTGTAACTGTAGATAAAACTAACAACCCCACTTTTGTCAAAAGGTGGCGCTACTGAGCCCTCACCACGCCCGTTTCTGAAACTTTGCACGTGTCTACTGGCTAATAAATGTGATGTGTCTGTCGAGTTTCATGCAATTTCAAGCATGCTAAGGGTCTCAAAAGCATCCTAAAAGAATGGTAACGTTTGATGCGTCGCCACGGCAACAGTTTCAAAGATATCAAGAATCCATTCACAGGTCTACATCTGCCGTATGTTTACATTATACAGATGACGTTTGAAGCAAATCGGGTAAAAATAAAAGGGTGATATCAAAGCATTTTGAAAGTGACACACTTCCTGCTGCCAGTTGGTGGCGCTATAACTTTGACTCACAATAGTCACATCCATGTGATCGTCCTCTTACAGCGAACACACTGCTGAAGTTTCATCAAGATCAGTTAATGTATGCTGAAGTTATAACACACTTCCTGGTTCACATTTCTCGCCATGATTTCGTTTCCTCGCCACGGCCAAACCGTTCGAGATATCAAAAATCCCCTCGCAAACTTTCATCCTCAATGTCTTGACTTCATGCTGACCGAGTTTTGTCGAATTTGGATCAAAGCTCTAGGAGGAGTATTTAACATTCCATTGCAAGCGTTTTACAAACAAACCTCAATAGCCCACTTCCTGTTGGGCTGGGGTAAAAAGTAAAAGCGCGAGGTATAGATGAAACTATGAGATCAACATGTGCACAGAGTTTCATATTATTACATACAAACGTGTTTGAGTTATGGACCAAGTGTTCGTACCCCGTTCCAGGGGGCGCTGACGAGCCGCCCTGCCACGCCCGGGTACCAGCTTCAGCCCGGCTCTGATGGCCGCGGGTTCTGACCCATGTGCAAAGTTTCAAGAGTTTTCGAGCACGTTAAGGGCCCCAAAAATGCCCAAAAGGTTACAAAATAATAATAATAAATAATCCTTAGGAAAACAATAGGGCCTTCGCCCTTTCAGGGCTTGGGCCCTAACTATGTATTTAATCACGTGAAAATTCTCACCATTAACAACATATATAAGATCTCATTAAACAACAAATTAAACACAATGTACTATTGTATACTATGTAATACGCCATGTCACGCTGAGTGGTATTTACAACAGTAACGTTAAATTTAAGTACTCCACAGCAACTCTAGGGGTCGCTGTTTAACAAAAACTTTAAGCACAAACAACTGAACAACAACTGAAATACTCAAATTTCCAAACCAACAAAAAGTGATGTAAGCTATAAGAATGCAGTGAGAATGCCCCAAAAATGTATTGAGACAAAAAAAGGCCCCTGTATGAGTTTTTGTCTTTTATATTTATATCAGGGATCGGCAACTTAGTGCCAGTCACTGGCAATGTGACAATCCTTTAATAAAGACATTTATAAACATTTATATTTATTTTGGTTTTGTAGCTATTGCTGGAATGACATTCATAAAATGAAATGAATGATTCAGAAAGTTATGTTGTAACCTTATGCAGACTGATCTCATGAAGTAGCGTGTGTATGACACGCCAATTCGTATTTCCATTTTTGCCGTGCTATCAAGACGCATAATCGCCTTTCAGCGTGTTTATGAACGCCGTTGACTATATAAATATATGACTTACCTCAACCCCGTCCCTAAACCTAACCGTCACTGGGGTTAATGGCATTTATAACTGTTCCCTTACCATCCTAGGTAAAAAAAAGATATGACTTACCTCAACCCCATCCCTAAACTTAACCGTCACTGGGGTTAATGGCATTTATGACTGGAGATTTGACTGCGTGTTCAGACACGCGGAATGACGCGGACGTTAATGGCGTAGACATATACGCATACACGCGGATACACGAGGATAGCTCAAAATGCGTGGAGATAACACGCCACCTGACTCGAAAGTGGCGTATATGTTTACGCAAAAGTCATGATGTCATGTTGCCTTATGTTATCTCCCTTCCTTAACAATGGACAGAGCAACACAGAGTGCCAGTCAGTGTCACATGTATTCAAATTTCTCATAGATATCACACAAACTCATGCAAACATACACACAAAGCCAAAATAAAAACTATAATGTGGTGTTGAACATTCATAAAATACATTTGACAAATTTTACTATTTGCATTTACTAAAGTCACTAAAGTGCTGATTGTGATCGAAGCCTATTGGCGGAGAGGTTTACCTTTAGTACACTGGGGACATCTGTAATTTGCTGATTGGTAATGTTTTAGATACATGGTCAAGGAAAGAATAAAAGAAGACAATTACCAATAATCTTTTTTTCTCTCTCTCTGGGCTTTCTGAGTCTCCCGGCCACCAACACCAGATGCCCAAATCAACCGGACTACCATCCATTTCCCCCTTCCATTTCCAACTTTCTTCAAGAAATAATTCTCCAAAATTCACAGCTGTGGCGTGGTGGTTCTTGCTCGTGAAAGAAAACAAAATGTCCAAACTAGTTGATTGAATGTTAACATTTAAGGGGTAGCCTATCTATGGTAATAAAATCCCATTCGAACAATGCTTGTGCCATTAGTCAAACGTGGCAGAGGATGGAAATACAAAAAAAATGACCATCTTGATGATAACTCTTTTCAGTCATTCTGCAATCCTACAGTGTGAAACCACCATACAGCACCTTTTCACTCAAAACTTACATAAACAGACTCCTGACATTTAAGGTATAGTGAAATGCAGAGCAAAACATAAATGTGTAAAAAAAGACAAAAAATAAGTAACTACAGTACAAAGTTTAGTTGCAGTAGCAGCACTAAAGTTTTGTAATTGCATTCACATGCTCTCTGTTGTGTAACTGCATTAATGAATGAGGCTAGAACTATATTGCAAATCAATAATACTGTGTTAATATCATCAATCCATGCCACGGTATTCATTAACAACCATTGGCCCTGGAGCCCCCAGTGCACTGCACACTTCAGACGACATCTCAATCAAACACACCTGATTATGGATTCAACTGATCATTAATTCCGAGACCTGGAGTGGGTGTGTCAGATGAGAGAGACGTCCAAAATGTGCACTGCTGAAGAGGGAAAGCCAGGGTTACAAACCGCTCTCACTGCTACAGCCCAGCACTACATTCCTCTGCAGCGTCGTTTTCACTACGAACGTCAGTGAGTGAGCTGTTTATTTGTTGAAGAACATAGTTATAGATCCAAAACAAGACATGAACCGAGGCCATGGCCCACATACAGTCATTTTCGAGCACTCACCTTGCTCATTTACAACTTCCACAATCATTCGCCGCAGAATGAGTCTGGCATGACCTCACTACATGCGTGAAAACGAAATACAATATTTGGCAAAAGCGAGATTTTCCTCTATTTACCGTTAGGTCGGGGATCCAGGCACAGTGTGTGATTCTCTTTACGCAAATCACTGGAAAATGGTGTACGCGCTGTCTTGTCCGTCCACCAAAAAAGCATCAAAATAAGGCAAAAGGAGCCATGTGCTTGTCCGAATGTCTTACCGTTATAGTAGCATTCCTTACGACATTGGATGCGGTTTGCCGTATCTCAGCGGCGCTTCCCGGCTTCAGTAGGCTTTTCGTAAATCTCCGGGTCGATTCCGCTGCCATTTCTTCATCAGTACATTCGGGGCTACAATCTGCAGTGTGTGCCACGAATCCGTAATGTGTTTAATCACGTTGAAATCGAAAGATTGCAAATGCACGTCCTTCGTCTCACTGCTGCTTCCACTCAGCAGCAGCTTTACTACAGCGCGGTGGGCAGGGCTCGGGTTACTCAGCAATCGTACAGACTGGAATTCAGCATTTTAGTAGCATAATTTCCCAAGCATTACCAGTAGAAGGAAGAATAATGCAAACCTTGATAGTGTCGACTCAAGCGATGGATTATAATAGCCTAATTGAGATTAATGTATACATGTGATGGAGACAGATCATCCCGACCAGTCTTGCTTCAACTGATTTCACATCATCAGTGTCAAATGCCGTGCAGATCAAGTGCATACACATTCTTTGACCGAGATTATAATTAATGACGTCCAACATCTTGATATGTTAAATATATGGCTGATTCCTCACGTTGACAGTTTATGCAGGTAAATATATTTTACAGTCCGTATGTATGCATAATAATTGTTTTACTGCGATAATCTCGGTGAGCATATCATTTTAACAACTGTCTTGAAGTGGTGGTGATGGTGGTAGAGGTGCGCGGCGCGTGTGAAAGCATTCATGGACTTTAGCGCCATCGCGCGTCAGCTCCACAAAACAGAACACTATTATTACAATACATAATATTGTGCATTATCGGAGAAACTCTACTATGACGAGAACTCCCACTCACATTAAACTTCCGGGTTCTGAACTGTTGCAGTTCCACTCTGGTTCCATATGAGGGCGCTCACAGGCGGAGTGCAGAATGAATGGAGGTTTTTTTTTATTTATTCTTCAACAACATAAAACAACAAGGTACATTAACACATCTCAGCAAATAACCTCAATTATTCAGCCTACAGTTGAGCATCACAACAGAGGGAAGAAAAAAAACAGACTAGAACAAACAAATAATTAAAAGCAATACAAAAAAAATACAATGAAGGAATTAAATAAATAAATATAACAAGGGACTTTTAAATTAATTTAAACATATCCAAAAGAGAAATCAATTTAAGGGCTTTCTGATTTTTAACTAATTTTAGAGAATTGCACAAGAGATTCACCTCATTCAACCAGGGATTAAAGTTGGGTTTAGATTTAAAGGAAAACTCCACCGTTTTTTTTTTTTGAAATATGGCTTATTCACATTCTTTCCTACATTTAGATATGTGTGCAAATTCATTTTTGTCTCAGTGCATGCATTGTTTTAGTTTGACATGGTCGGCGCTAGCTTAGCTTAGCACAATGAATGGATTCCCTTGTTGCCAGCTAGCATGTCCTGAGTAAAAGTGGTTAAAAAAATAAACAAACCCACGTAATTACTTCTTGTGGCCTGCGTATTCACAACGAGTACAAATAGCGACGCAGATTAACACTCGGCGATTTCCTAGGTAGATATTGACTTGGGACTATATTAGGGGGAAGCACAGGCGAAGCACTGCTGCTAAGGCGAATCACTGCTACATGGGCGCAGAGACGTCACGCAACACATGAAATCGCACGACTTCCGTAAACATACCGGCTTGAATAGTAGCTACCTGACTATTTTCCTAACAGTACATGACTGGCGATGAACATGGCTGATTTTGTGAGAGACGAAGAGGGTGACTTCTCAGACAGTCAAGAGCCAGAGCCATAACGTTACCTATTTGAACCAGAGTTTTCAGAAGAGGAGCTGTGTGCTTTAGAAATCGACCGAGAGGAGGAGGATGTTGCGATCGCTCAACAGCCTGAGGACGAGGATGAGAGCCAACACGAACTGGTGGTGTGAATGTGGGGGAATATGCCAACCTATGCCAACTGAAATAGAGTGTCTGTGCTGTGGCGAGTGGGGCCGATGGCCAGGCTCAATGCGTCAGATAAGACGAGCGTGCCCGCAGTTGTGTCACAGCTAACATCACTGAGGATTTCACGGCACTGACCCTGATCCATCCTGCAGTACTCGTTTTTTTTCCGGTGTTACAGATCAACTGGGGATCATGTTAACTGGAGACGCGCGCGTGCACGCAGATAGATTTACCTGGATTTCCAGCAGATGTTAGACGGCTACAGATTCGTCACAGCGAATTTTCCATTGAGCAGATTTGAAAGCTTTCCATATTATTGGTAAATTAATGTTTGTATCCTCTGTCGCTGCATGTTTCAGACGCCGTTTGAAAAGTTATGTTTTTTCTTCTTCTCAACGTCACGAAACACAGACCACGCCCATATCATTTTGTTACACTCGTTTCAATTGAAATCGTATCTAAATGACAATTGTAAGTGGCTACGTTAAATAAAGTATTTGCATTGTTTTTGCAGTGTGTGTGTGATTATTTTGTGATGCCTAGTTTGTGTCTTAATTTAAATTTAGCCTCAATGCAGTGTGGTTAAAGAAACACGTCAATTTATTTATTTAAACTGAGGAATGAGTTAAATCACATACAACACTCCATAAATGTTGCTTAAGATTGGAGAGAGGTGATGAGCTATAGCTATGCAAATACATAGCATGCAACGTTAACATAACAGCAGTAAAAACAGGTGAAAAAAAAGGCAGGACAAAAACATTACAAGCACGCAGGGCAGCTGTATTTGCCAACAGTGGAAGGTCTACCCACACAGTCCCAATGGTACCACCTTCCACATTCTGTACATTCAATCTAAGGAAGGAAGAGCAAACATTAGAATTTTGTTCACGAGTGGTTTTCAATGCATATTTATACTGTAAATTGTTCTTACCCATTGCACAGTTTGGCCTTTGTCCCTATGATGCTCTCCACATGAACGACAGAGCTGTGAAAGGTTATCTGTAATATGTAGAAGGAGTCATGTCATGCCCAGAAAACTTAAGGTAGTCAAAGCTATACAAATTCAAATTATTATTTCTCACCAGTTTCTCTTAAAAGCCTTTTTGCAATTTCCAGGCGCAGTGAAACCACGCCTTCCTCATTTGAAAATTTAATCTCTTCCTCCATAAGAAGCAGCTCTGCTAGCTGATGTGAGCAGTTATGCCATACATAAATTAGGTTTTATCAATAAAGACTGTAAAAATTCATACAAGTACATATAACTTACTTTGCAAACAAATGCACCACATGATGTGGAATCCTGTTGGGTTGGATGCACAATTGAGTGGCATCCCCACCTGGAAATGTTGAGACCTTTCATCCTGAGGAACAATCTATTAAATAGAAGTGTGCAAATGCACTCATCATTAAGCCGCAATACAAAAATATACAACAGATACAATTTTCATACAATACTTGCCTTGTAGCATCCTTGCACTTAGAAATTGCCGATTCATTAGCACCAAAAGGGTCAATATACATAGATTTTGCCAATTTTGAGGACATTGCCTGAAAAACAAAACAAACATTAAGTGTCAGTAGATAATCTTAAATCTGCATTATGATCTATTCATGCATCTACTTCTGTAGACATTTAGAAAGTTACTTACTATAAATGTCCAATGGTTGTCATTGACACAAACAGCCCCGAATAGAACGTCATAGCTGGATGGATTAAGCTACGAACAATACAATAGCGATTTTAAAAACTGTCAATTTACTTAAACACTTCAGATTGTGTTTAAATGCAAAAACCTTTTTCAAGCCCTTTTGGCTTCCATTCCAGATTGCAGTCATCTGGTATGAATCGATTAAATACGCCCGTTTCATTCCTGACACATTTAATCGGTTTTTAAAAAGATGGTGTAGATAACCATTCACAACCTATTGGCAAAAAGAATCAAAATAAAACAAGGAACCAAAACAAAGGTAACCATATACAATTTGAGAATGCAACCCTACCTCACTTTCCAACCATTTGCCTGGTGCCAGACCCATCAGGTTTTTGGAAAACAATTTGTAGGGGCCCATTTTGCTCCACAGCACATTCTGTTTCTTGCCCTCCCATATATCATGTATCACTAAAATAAGCACAATGAATACAAAGTAAAATTCTGAGCAATGGCACTGTGAAATATAACCGAACCACTTAATTTTTACCTTGTTCGTCTGGATATTTCGACACAGGGAAGGTGTCTGGGGAGCAAGAGTGAGTAGTTGGTGGGCCTGGGTTGTTTTGTGTTTGTGCCATTGTTGCAGGGTGAGGAGAATTTGCAGGGTGAAGAGGATTGGCAGGGTGAGGAGGATTGGCTGATGATGAAGGTGTTGCATGGTGAGGAGGATTGGCAGGGTGAGGAGGATTTGCTGGTGATTGAGGTGTTGCATGGTGAGGAGGATTGGCTGGTGATGGAGGTGTTGCATGGTATGGTATGGTATGGTATACTTTATTGTCCCAATGGGAAATTTGTCTTGGGCTCACAATTACAACCACTGCACCAGACAATTTAAAACAAACACAATACATAAAGAACAAAGAAATACACATTTAAAAACAAGTAGTTAGCCTCACAAATACTGGTGAGGAGGATTTGCTGGTGATGGAGGTGTTGCATGGTGAGGAGGATTTGCTGGTGATGGAGGTGTTGCATGGTGAGGAGGATTGGCTGGTGGTGATTGAGGTTTGGCAGGGTGAGGAGGATTGGCTGGAGGAGCAGGAGGACTGAGAGGGGTTGATGGGATCCATTTTTTTGGAATGTGAGGCTCGGGCTCCACATACTTTATTAAATGATCCAAGTTGAATTTCAACTTTTTCTTTCCTTTGGTTGAAACCACATCAACATTTTTGCCTTCTATGTTAATAATAGTAAATGGACCAAGCATGTCTGGGTCCATTTTTCCACCCTTTCTGTTCTCCTGTCTCACATTCCTAACCAACACTTTATCCCCAGCCATTAAGTTGTCCTCCTGCCCTTTTTCCATCTTTCGCTTCCGTACTTTCTCTTGACTCTTCGTGATGTTCTGTTTGACAACTTCCATTGTCTCCCTCCGATCTCTCAACCCCTCAGCCAGCTGCTCACTTTCAACCATTGCTTCCACCTTTCCATGACAGATCTAAGTAAGACATTCACAATAATTATTCACATCTTTAAAGATCAAGTGTCAGCAAAAAAAAAAAAAAAAAAAAAGCCACAAACCACTAACCTCATAATCTTTTGGTCCCTGACATGGATATCGGGCCTCTCTCCCAAACATTAGATAATATGGGGAAAATTGTGTCGTTAATTGTTTTTTTGTTCTTAGTGCGAACATTGTTGCATTTAGTTGCAGGTGCCAGGTTGATGGATTTTCCCCAACCATTTTTGTCAGGCAAAAACCATTTTTGATTGTTAAAGTCCATTTTTGTCAGGACATTAACAATCAAAAAGAAAATCATGAAATGTTAAAAAACTTCAGAACATGTACCTGTACACATGTAAATTACCTTTGAATTGTGCCATTCATTCTTTCAACAAGGCCATTTGTCTGGGGATGATAAGGAGAACACAGACTCCTGGTGATGCCCAGCCTCTCACACAGGCTAAAATTGACCTTTGAAATAATAAAAACATTTTCAGATATTTCTTATGGTAATATCCATTTATTTTGACTTGATTTGTTAAACCAACCTTGTTGGCAAACTCTCGTCCCTGATCTGTTAACAGACACTGTGGTGCTCCAAATTTGTAAAAAAAAAAAAATGCATCCCGTGACCTCTTCTGCTTTTTTTGTTTTCAAAGGATAGGCTTCAGACCACTTAGTAAAATAGTCCACCATGACGCAAATATATTGGTGCCGATTTTCAGTTGGCGTTAACTTTCCTATAATATCCGTACCAATTAATTCAAGTGGTTCTGTGACCTGAAATAAAAATCAATGTTTTAAACATTCAGGGCTAAGGCTATTAAAAGTTTGTTATATTTGCATTTTTATACATACAACTATAGGATTGTAAGCCGCCTCCTCCTTTAATGTATTTTTCCTAGCCTGACACTGAGGACACTGGGCTATCTGAAAGAAGAGAAGTGGGCCATGACCATTATAATTAAGTTAGATGTAGTAAAAAACAAACAAAAAACTTTTTTTTTTTTTTCACAATTAACTTACCCACTTGCGGATGTCCTGTTCCATGCCAGGCCAGTAAAATCTAAGAATTATGGCATTGTGGGTTTTCTCAACTCCACAATAGCCGCGTTTCCACTTCCGGGCCAGGGCCGGGCCGTGCTAGTGCGTGTCAGGGCCAGTCGCGTTTCCACTGTCACTTCCGGGGCTTGATCGGGGCTTCCTCAGGGCCAACGGCTAGGATTTCTGGCCCGTCGAATACCTTGGGCCAGAGCAGGCCAGCTCGTGCTAGAGGCGTGCTCAAGGTAAAAGGCGGAGTTTATCGGTGATGGAACGTTATTATCTGAAGCAAGATGCACATTTCACTTTTTATTAGGGGTGTCCATGTTTAAAATTGCATAACCGAGTGAAACCTTTTTGCTCGGTTAAGTGGCGTCAATACATATTTGCACAAAACTTTTGCGTTTTTTTTGTGAATGTCAATAAAAAAATATTGTGAAATGACAGCGTTTCCATTAACGATGTTATGCGACTAAAACATCTTTTTTTTTCCTTTCGCGATAAGTCATTCCAAAAATAATGGCAACGAACGTTGGTAGTCTATCAGCCACCGCACTAGACATTATTATTAGCCTATTTATGGACGTGCGTGTTATCCAAGCATTAATGGCAGGGAAAGAGACTCCCTCATTTCTGCTCCGAGGTCTTGATTGTGGCATTTCTTTGAGGTTTTGTCTAGTAGGCTATTCCTTGTATCTTTTATGAATTTTAAAAAAGAACTCTGCCTCGTATTATGTCCAAACGGTCTACTTTTTGTGTTCATTCGTTTCCCCATTTAATCCGTTGGCCTAATTGCAAAATGAAAAATTAACGGTTGTTGTCTTTTGTAAAACGCAAAGTTGAACACCAAAATGTTCATTTGAACGCTAGTTACGCATGTAACTGTGGTTCTGTGAATTCTGGATGACCGCCAGAGGCAGTGTAAACACTATGGATTATCGCAGCGCCAGCTAAGATAGATCGAGAGAATATACCAACAAAGTCACGTGACGTGACGTATGCTGAGCCCTGGAGGTAAAGCTACAGTAAGCTCAGCACTCTACCTCGGTACGCCTTTCTCGCGCATTCTGAGTGACTGAGAACTCTGGCGGTCATCCAGAATTCACAGAACCACAGTTACATGCGTAACTAGCGTTCTGTTTCATTCTTACTGACCGCCAGAGGCAGTGTAAACACTATGGATGACACATACCAACATAGTCATGAGGAATGCCACCCACCTGATGAATCAAGGCTGCTCCAGAAGAACCGCAGAACTAACGGCATGATGAGCAGCGATGTTGACCTTATAGAACCGGGCAAACGTGCATGGAGTAGCCCAGGTAGTGGCAGTGCAGATGTCCACCAGGGAAACTCCTCTAAAAACAGCCCATGAAGATGAAATGGCCCTAGTGGAATGACAAGTTAGTTTCCAGGGCAGTGGTCTCCCTGCTGCCTTGTAAGCCAGCGTAATGGTCTCTACTATCCAGTTCGACAATCTCTGCTTCGACACTGGAGCACCTTTCTTCACACCACCATAGCAGACAAATAACTGGTCTGACTGTCTAAGTTGAACAGTAGAGTTCACATAACACTTCAATGCCCGAACAGGACACAAAAGTTGGGCACTTGAGTCAGACCCAGAAGAAGTCTGAAAAGAGGCCAGTTCAATGTGCTGATTTATGAACTGAGGAAGAAGGACCTTCGGAAGAAAAGAAGGATTGGGTCGCAGAACCACCGCGGAGTCATCCGGTAACCAACGCAAGCACGGTTCACTAACAGACAATGCGTGCAACTCACTGACTCGTTTCGCAGTAGCAATAGCTAACAAAAAAGAAGTCTTCAAGGACAACCATTTAATGTCAATGCTTTGCAAGGGCTCAAATTGGGGTGAACACAGGAATGCAAGCACGAGTGACAAATCCCACACCGGAAAATGAGGATTCCGAGCAGGGTTTAGACGGCGTGCACCCTTCAGAAAACTGCAGACAAGACTGTGAGAGCCAAGAGAAGAGCCACCAACTGGAACATGATATGCAGAAATTGCAGCAACGTACACTTTCAACGTGGAAGCTGCTTTTCCTTGCTCCAGTAAATGTTGAAGAAAACTTAAGATACTTGGAATATCGCAAGTTGCAGGAACGAGCCCCCGTTCCTCACACCATGCAGAAAAAAGCTTCCAACGGGAAGCATAAATCTGTCGGGTGGAAGAAGCTCTAGCATTAGAGATGGTGTGAATAACAGCAGGGTCACAATGCTCCAGGGAAGAAGCTAACCCAATGGCCAGACCCAAAGCTGCAGATGAGTCGGGTCCGGGTGTCAGACACTGGCCTCCAGCTGAGAGAGGAGGTCCTTCCTGGGGGGGAGCTTCCATGGATTGCCTTTCAGAAGTCTCAGCAATAAAGGAAACCACGGCCTGGCTGGCCAACGTGGTGCCACGAGCAACACTCTGTGCTTGTACAAGGAGATCCTGTGCAGCGTCTCCCATAACAGAGGGATAGGTGGAAACGCATAGAGCAGGCAGTTCGGCCATTCGTGAGACAGCGCATCCTGGCCCAGGGGGCTGGACACTTCTGTCCTTGCGAACCATAAGCGACAGTGGGTGGTCATCTCTGAAGCAAAAAGATCCACTTCTGCTCTTCCAAATCGTAGCCAGATCTCCTGCACTACCTCTGGATGGAGCCTCCATTCTCCTGGATGTATTTGATCCCTGGAAAGAGCATCTGCTATCTGATTGCATGCTCCTGGAATATGATCTGCCCTCAGTGAAGCGAGTCAAGGCTGACACCATGTCAGAATCTCGTGAGTCAGTAGTAGAGACCTGAGGGATCTCGTGCCGCCCTGGTGGTTCAGGTGGAACACTGTAGAGGTATTGTCCGATCGAACAAGAACATGGCGGCCTGTCAGAACCGGCATGAAGTACCTCAGAGCCAGGAACACCGCCCTTAGTTCCAACAGGTTGATATGTTCCGTGGCCTGGATTGGAGTCCAGCGCCCGCAAATACCCCTCCGATTCCAGGTTGCCCCCCCATCCTGTGAGTGAGGCGTCTGTTGTGACCAACTCCCGACGAGAGGGAACAACCCCCAGGGGCACTCCTGCCCTTAGGAACTCTAACTGTCTCCAACGCCTCAACGCACATATGCAACGGTGAGAAATCATCACCAGTCGATGTCGATGTCTGGTGGGATCTAGCCGTAAACTGTTGTTCCATAACTGGAGTGGTCTGAGGTGGAGTAAACCCAGTGGGATCACCACTGTAGCCGCTGTTAACATCCCTAACAGTCGTAGGATCACCTCGTACTGCAGGGACACACCCGGGCGAAAGCGAGCCAAAAGTTGCAGAATGTTCATCACACGTTCCTGAGACAGGGAGGCAGACATTAGACAGGAATTCAGGGTCATTCCTGTGAATGTAGTGGTTTGTGATGGAATCAAACGGCTCTTTTTCTCGTTCACAGAAAAACCCAGCTTCTGCACATGTCTCAGAAGAACTCTGGAATCTTGCACAGCCTGCTGCTCTGTGGGGGCACAGAGAAGCCAGTCGTCCAAGTAAGGGAGGATATGTAGTCCTCTCATCCAAAGAGGGGACAGAGCTGCACTCACACACCTTGTGAAGACGCGAGGAGCAAGGGAAAGGCCGAAGGGTAGCACCTTGAACTGATAAGCTTGATTTTTGAAACTGAAACGCAGAAATTTTCTGTGATGCACAGCAATTGGGATGTGAAAGTATGCATCCTTCAGGTCGACACTTACAAACCAATCGTCTGCCGTCACAGACCGGAGAACATCGGCTGTGCGCAGCATTCGAAAGGGAAGGACCTTCAGGTACAAATTCAGAAGCCTCAAATCGAGAATCGGGCGGAAACCACCGTCCTTCTTTGGAACAAGAAAATAAGTTGAATAGAACCCGTCTCCCTGAACGAGGGGATGAACTTTCTCTATGGCTCCCTTCTCTAGCAGAGAACAAATTTCTAGAGAGAGAGCCTCTGCGCGAACCGCGTCTCTGACAATCGTAGGAACAATTCTTGAAAATCTGGGAGGCCGGCGTCGAAATTGTAGAGTATATCCTCTGCTCAGAGTTGCCAACACCCAGGGGTCTGTTGTGTTGGATCTCCAGTACTTCAGTTGATCTACAGAAAAACGATCGACCGCTTTGTGGGGGCTGTGTCTGAGGTGTAGCGTGCCGACGGAAACGTTGCTCTGATGTGGCATAGTGATGTCGGGTCTGAGCTGCTGGCATCCTAAATGTAGGGTTGCGCTGCACCTGTGTCAGTTGACGAGTGGCTTCAGACAGCTTTACCCTCTTTTCCAATAGTTCCGGAACATTCGGACCAAAGAGATGACCGGGAACAAATGGAAGATCTCTCAAGGTTTTCTTACAGTCCTCCGGCAGTCGTGCTTGGGCAAGCCACACTTGGCGGCGGGCTGCCAGAAGCGTTGCTGTAAGACTACCCAGCTCGCGGGTCACATGGCCTGTTGCCAACAGAGCAGTTTGCAGGAATTGTGAAATAGATGGATCCACATTAGCAGGTTCCAGCGTACTGGTGGCAGCAAGAAGTAACTGGCAGATAGTGTTTTCTGCTCGAGTAATGTAGGCAACAGATTCATATGCCTTTTTGAGCAAGGAATCCGTACGGCCACATTGTGCACTGGGACATTGCACATTCCCTCTTAGAGCCTCATCAGGAGACACCACCAACGCTGCCACAGGCTGCTCTATTTCCGGAGCACGACCCACCCCGATAGAATCAGCTTCAGCCATAGATGCTAGAGTTCGAGCAATCTTAGAGCGTCGTTTCGGCGGGCCAGAGCCAGTGAGAGCATTCGAGAATTCAGCCACAAAATCTTTACATGGCGGCATGGCAAACGAAGTTGCAGCTGAGGTCTGTCTGAAAAACACATTTGTTTGGGTAGATTGGACAGGTGACTCGTCAAGTCCTAGACGAGAAGCTGCCATTCGAAGCACAGCCAAAGTATCATCGGAGGAGGACTGGGCTTTCCCAGACGATTGAACTGATCCCCCACTAGAACCCTCCGTAGCTGTGTAACCAGTGAAAACAGCCTGAGGTGATGGTTGCGCAGCAACATCCATAGTATCCCCATGATCATGAAAAAAGGAATCTGAAGCACTCATAGAAAGCACATCAAACTCTGAACGGTGAGAAAAACAAGGGGAATCAAGAGACTCTCCACCAGCTCCTAAATTCTGAACATTTTCATCCTCCTGTGTCATGCTCACAGGTGTAGTAGATGTGGCAGGCTGAAGCGAGTGTAGCAGGCGTTTCAACTCTGCCATTTCTGAAGAAAGCATCGACACCGTCACAGAAAGAGAACCTTTCTCAGCATGTTCATCACTTCGCGATTTGGCCTTCTTTTTAGCTGGAAGAGGAGCACCAGCCGCCGCCGACGCCCTGCGCTTTCGAGTGCGCGTGGAGGCTACATCCAACTGTCCAAGTTTCACCGTTGAATTAGGGTCTAATTCGGCAAGACGGAGCCGTCGTTCCGACATAGGCAAAAGACTGCAGTGCACGCATGGGTCCGTGAGAGCCTCTCGCAGATGTTGAATCCCCAAACACGACGGGCAGATGTCATGACCGTCGTCAGGAAGAAGATTATTAGGGCACAGCTTACAAGTCAGTGGAAAACCAGTGGCGACCGAGCCGTGAGCCATAGTTAGCTACTCGCTAATAACACCCTCGGATAGCACCGTAAGGTTAAGTTAAGCGGGATGAAAAATGATAAAAATAAAATAAAACGATTACCCCTGGAGAACCAACAGGTAATATCAACAATATCAAGAGATAAAAAAGTCTAAATGGCCGGCGGATTGAACCGAGGGACAAGTGAGAGAAAAAAAACACTCTAATAGAGTCACGGGAGATCGTTAACTCATAGGCGCGGAAAAACACAAGCCACCGGATAGCACAGAGAGGCACAGAGTGTGTCACCGACGAAGCAATATAAAACTCACCAGTATTCAATCCTAGAATAACGAAGACACGCGCTGTCACAGCTTGTGAGGACGAATCTCGCTGCTCTAGTAAGCTGCACTTGACAGCGCGAATCACTCAATCAATACGACCTATCTCAAACAGGCGAGAAGGCGAAAGAGGTAGAGTGCTGAGCTTACTGTAGCTTTACCTCCAGGGCTCAGCATACGTCACGTCACGTGACTTTGTTGGTATATTCTCTCGATCTATCTTAGCTGGCGCTGCGATAATCCATAGTGTTTACACTGCCTCTGGCGGTCAGTAAGAATGAAACAGAACTGTAGGTCTATGCCAAATGCTGCGCAAAAATATATAGGCTATATATAGGCTACATATAGACGAATTTTCAGATATTTGTTAGATTTTTTTGCCCCTTTAAACATTTAAAATATTTGACAAATTAATATGAAAAATATATATATTTTACTGGTTTTCTGAGGCCAAATTAGAACCTGGAAATGACATTTTCCCCGCAGTGCTGAATGAGAAGAGCCGTAACCACAGCCTACAGAAATGGGATTTATAGGTGATTTATAGGCTATAATTGTCACGGTGCCGGTGGAGTGTAGGCAGAAGAAGGAGAACAAGAGGCGAATGCTCCAATGCAAACACTTTAATTTCACTCAGAATAGCCAACAGGAACGGGTACAGGCAGGAAACACTCACGACACGGAAGGGTAACATCAACATTGACCGACCCACACAGACTGAAGGAGGGAGAACTAAATACACAGAGGAATCAAACAATAATGATGTGAAGACAGGTGATACTGATGAACAAGACGAGGAACAGGTGGCTGATGAGGGAGTGAGTTCAGAAGTGGAGACAAGAGGATCCTGGGAAGTGTAGTGCTGATGACAAGACAGGACGGTGCAGACGAAGACTGTGACAGAACTCCCCCCTCCCGGGAGGCGTGACCTCACGCCGCATAACAGAGGAAGGAGGGGGGACGAACTGGGGGCTGGGCGGGGCGTGGCCAGGACGGAGCAGGCTGAGGGCGTGGCCAGGGCGGAGCAGGCTGAGGGCGTGGCCAGGGCGGAGCAGGCTGAGGGCGTGGCCAGGGCGGAGCAGGCTGAGGGCGTGGCCAGGGCGGAGCCGACTGAGGGCGAGACCAGGGCGGAGCAGGCTGAAGGCGAGACCAGGGCGGAGCAGGCTGAGGGCGTGGCCAGGGCGGAGCAGGCTGAGGGCGAGACCAGGGCGGAGCCGACTGAGGGCGAGACCAGGGCGGAGCAGGCTGAGGGCGAGACCAGGGCGGAGCCGATGGAGGGCGAGACCAGGGCGGAGCAGATGGAGGGAGGACCCCTGGTGGAGCCGATGGTAGTGGGGCTGACAACACCAGGGGGCCGACTGACAGGGGCGGAGCGGATGGGAGAGGAGACCAGGGTGCAGCTGAGGGACAGACGACAATGGGTGCTGAGGAGGGACCGAGGGAACATGGGGACACCGTAGGCTCTGGTGACTGAAGTGCTGACAGGGGCACAGAGGGACACGGTGAGGTCAGAGGGCGTGAGGGCTGACGGGTGACTGGAGGGAGTGAGGAGTCCAACTGAACCGGGGGGGTGACATGACGGGGCGGAGCCAAGGGAAGGAAGTCCAAAGGTGAAGGGAGGATGACGAGGGAGCGTAGGGAATCTGGAGGGACGAGGGAGCCTGGCCGAGCTGGTGGACTGTGGGACCATGGAGGAGCTGAGGGAGGTAGGAGCCACGGGGGAGCCAATGGGACCGGGGGCCGAGGAAGTGTCCAAATGGAGGAGGTGTGAGGCGAAGGCCGGGGATCCAACGACCCAGCTGGGTCAGGGGAGCTGGCAGACGGAGGGGCTGACGGATGCCAGACGGGAGGAGGTGGGAGAGGGAGGCTGGGTGGGATCCTGGTCTCGGGCTCAGGCTGGACGGTCTCGGGCTCAGGCTGGACGGTCTCGGGCTCAGGCTGGACGGTCTCGGGCTCAGGCTGGACGGTCTCGGGCTCAGGCTGGACGGTCTCGGGCTCAGGCTGGACGGTCTCGGGCTCAGGCTGGACGGTCTCGGGCTCAGGCTGGACGGTCTCGGGCTCTGGCTGGACGGTCTCTGGCGCTGGCTGGACGGTCTCTGGCGCTGGCTGGACGGTCTCTGGCGCTGGCTGGACGGTCTCTGGCGCTGGCTGGACGGTCTCTGGCGCTGGCTGGACGGTCACTGGGGCAGGCTGGACGGTCTCTGGCGCTGGCTGGACGGTCTCTGGCGCTGGCTGGACGGTCTCTGGCGCTGGCTGGACGGTCACTGGGGCAGGCTGGACGGTCTCTGGCGCTGGCTGGACGGTCTCTGGCGCTGGCTGGACGGTCTCTGGCGCTGGCTGGACGGTCTCTGGCGCTGGCTGGACGGTCTCGGGCTCAGGCTGGACGGTCTCTGGCGCTGGCTGGACGGTCTCTGGCGCTGGCTGGACGGTCTCTGGCGCTGGCTGGACGGTCTCTGGCGCTGGCTGGACGGTCTCTGGCGCTGGCTGGACGGTCTCTGGCGCTGGCTGGACGGTCTCTGGCGCTGGCTGGACGGGGCTGGACGGAACCAGCGGAGAAAAGAGCTCGAGCTCGGCGGGGCTGGACGGAACCAGCGGAGAGGAGAGCTCGAGCTTGGGAGTGGTGCTGGTGACTTCCTCCACTGTGAATGGAGACCCACAGCACACCAGCACCCACTCCACACAGGCGGCGAAATCCTCGGGACCGTTCCCTGGGAGGCGTGCCCGGGACCGCTCGCTGAGGCTGGCGATGTAAAACTCACTCAGCGAGTGGTCAGAGTAGTGAGTCAGGCACGCCAACTCCAGAAAGTCCCGTGTATGGGATTCCAGGGAACGGTCCTCCTGATCCAGGCACAGAAGAGCCACAGCAGGAATGTCCATTTTTCTTCTTCTTTTTCTTTTGGGTCGGTCAATCTGTCACGGTGCCGGTGGAGTGTAGGCAGAAGAAGGAGAACAAGAGGCGAATGCTCCAATGCAAACACTTTAATTTCACTCAGAATAGCCAACAGGAACGGGTACAGGCAGGAAACACTCACGACACGGAAGGGTAACATCAACATTGACCGACCCACACAGACTGAAGGAGGGAGAACTAAATACACAGAGGAATCAAACAATAATGATGTGAAGACAGGTGATACTGATGAACAAGACGAGGAACAGGTGGCTGATGAGGGAGTGAGTTCAGAAGTGGAGACAAGAGGATCCTGGGAAGTGTAGTGCTGATGACAAGACAGGACGGTGCAGACGAAGACTGTGACAATAATAGGCTAAATGTGCCTGATAATAAAATAATATAAAATAACGAGGCATTAATTGTTTATTAATAAACTATTGTTTTCTAAATCATTTTCGGCTAAAAACATATCTCCATCTCCGGATGCACATTTAGAGAGAAATTAATTAGCTACATAATTACATAGTCAGAAGATATTGGCTTTCGATTAGAATTTGTTCGTTTTCAAATTGGACACATTCGAATGTGGTGGCTGTTTCAGTTCTCGCGCTTCAGTTCACGGAGATCTTGAAGCCTGATTGTTAAAGCACAATGTTTTCTTGTTATTGTGGGTTTACGCAAATAAATGTATTTGCGAATAATGTATTATTATTTTCTGTATGACCAGAAATGAAAGAGTATTTTAAGTTGTTTCCACTGAAAGAACTGCAGTGAAACACACACTGGATATGCGTAAAAAATATTGTGTTTATTTGTGCTTTGTTATTGGATAAAGGCGTCTTCTACATATGCAGACTAATAAAATGTTACAATAATGATTATTATTATTATTATTATTATTTGAGGACAGAGTTTTTGCGAAATGGACGTGTTTCAAATGTGCTTATTTTCAATTGCCAATTTCAGTTTGAAGGGTGATGGAAATGCGGCTTTAACTGCTCCGTACTTACTGCGTTTATTTCGATAATAATTTAGTTTCAAATGGGATCCAACCAGTTATTAAAGGTGTTAAAAATTAAAAGGGCCTCGGTGAACGGTTAATGAAAAACTCGAAAACGTGCAGCCCTACTTTTTATATCGCGCAAAAAAAAATCGCTGCTTGAAATGGAGAATCGCCTGTACTGGTCTGTCGAGGATACCAAAGCTCTTCTGAGCATTTGGACAGAAGAAAGGGTAACGTTACGACGTCAATTTGACGCCGTGTGAAGAAACAGTCCCTCACCCGTCCCCCTCTGTTATTATTAGTGGCGACTCGCGAGACAATCGGGACACTATTGCAGCCACGGCAAGTGAGTTAATATACATGCTATCTTCCTAATTTAAAAAATAAATTAATTCATAATACCCGCTGAAATGGGTTGGGTTGTATGACGTTTGATCCAGAAAGGCCTGTTAGGGGCGGGGTTTAAGGCAACGCTGTGGGGCTACTGGCCCGTCAGTGGAAACGCAAGTCCGGTGCTTGAGGCCCGAGGCCACTAGCTCGGCTCGGCTCCCTGTTAGCTCTGGCCCGGCCCTAGCCCGGCAGTGGAAACGCGGCTAATGTCCACCAAGAGGGCCTGTGTGGAATTCCATAAATACATTGTGCGCCTCATCAGGTGAAAGGACAACTTTAGCCAAATGCTGACTCTTGTCCATTTTTCTCCTGCAGATGTAATGCAGCTCTCCATCTAATATAGTAAAGTTATATTAGTAAATAATGCAGTTGTATTACCTTTTATGAGAAGACCAACTCAATACACAATTACCTTTCATTGTGAAATTTTCACACCTTCTCTTTATGTAATAGCGCTCCTTTCCTGAGCAGCAATCAGGATATAGGTTATCCTGCAAAAAGTTTTTAATTTCTTTAACTTTAATTGGATCCATTTGCTTTATCAGTATATGGCCTAACAACAAGACCAGTTACAATAATGACACCTTATTTATAGACCTTTTCATCTGTTCCTAATTGTTAACAGACGACAATAATGAAAGTAAATGCTGAGATGAATTAGGAAAGATAATGTTAATGAGTTTCATGGTACCAATCAAATGAAGAGAACTGGCATAATTGTATATAAATATATGTTATATAAAAAGGCCCACATCCATTACATTTTATTTATAAAACAGATAGACCATTGTGTCATATTTTTATTTAAAAAGCAAAACAAAAGTAAACAAAGCATTTTCTTATTCGATGTTTGGGAGAGGTGCATGGTATTCTTGTGAGATGACAAATTATTGAGAGGTTAGTGATGTATGTGAATATTAGCCATAGAGAATATCAGCTATATTTTTTTTTTAATAATTCATGCTTATGAATAATCATTCTTCTTATTTCAGTAATAAAATGTGTGGTTGCCACTCAGTGTTTTTACAGGACTTTAATACAAAAGACAGCGAAGCTGGAAAAAGATCCCAGAAATTTGTTAGAGGCACCCAAGAGCATTGTTTATTTTTATTTATTAAACACGTTTTAAACACTTTATTATGTCACCTTGAAAATTAAAACATCATAAATGTTACATATATAACTCACATGAGTTGTGGAAAAAAATGTTCTGTGTTGCAATACATTACATTCATGACATTCAAATTCATGCTTCCAACAGAGAGCATCTTGTACAATCCAAATACAATATTACTATATAAGCATTTATATAAAATTCACTTAATTGTAATTATTATGATTCTAAGAAGATGCAGTATTACATACAGAATTGTTCTCTTTTTCTTTTTTTAAATCATTTGGAAAAAATAAAACAACTGAGTTTGAAACAATGTGATCTTAAAATTCAGCCAATTCAAAATGTTCATAACAGATCAGTCAAAACCAGAATGAACATTCCTGGAGCCCATTAGCATAATCACACACCATGTATAATTCCAAACAAGCCCTGCAATCACAATATTAAAAGAACAAGAATTATTCCCTCTTCAAGATTGATTTTTATCAAGACTTCTTGGCTGGAGTCTAGAACAAAAACAAGAGGATAATAATAATGCATTGACCAGTCATTAAAATCAGAGTCAAAATTAGTTTTTATTTTAATTTATAAATATGTTGAAAATGTTACAAGTTCATGAGATGGTTACCTTCATGACCCTATAAGCATAGTATTAGCTGCTTAATGTCCAGGGAAATGGACACAAAGGTGTCAGAGCTGTCATTCAAGCAAGAGATCTAAGATAATAAAATCAGCAGAGGTAATTAAACTGACAAGTATTTTATATAATAGATCCATTATAAAATTAAAGGCTATGCACAGATCAATAAATATAACTTTGCAATTCATGTTTTCTTTAGGCTAGGCCTATTGCAAATTTAACTTTACGATTCCACATCTGTCGTTATTTGTGATTAGAACACATTAAACAACACACGACGGACGCAATAGTAGGCTATGTAGTGAGACGTTTAAATTCTTACATGTCTTCTGAACCGAAATGCGCTGACAAGTCTGCTCATCCATTGAAACCCTGAAACTTAATGCCACATGTTAACATGGGCGTGGTTTCGGAGCTTGAAACTAAAGGGTTAAAGTTAAAGGGTTAGTTCACCCAAAAATGAAAATTAAGTCATTAGACATCAAAAATAACGAGTTTATTCGACTATTTCTTTTCTTCCTTGTAGGCCAGAACGAGACTTCCTTAGATTTCCACGACGCATGCGCGAGAATTGCGATCTGAAGTAGTGTAAGCTGGTGTGAGCAGATCGCAAATCTCGCGCATGCGTCGTGGAAATCTAAGGAAGTCTCGTTATCACCTACAAGGAAGAAAAGAAATAGTCGAATAAACTCGTTATTTTTGTTTGTTTTTTCGCACAAAAAGTATTCGCGTCGCTTGATAAACATATAGTTGAGCCACGGTAGTCACTTGGGATATATTTAAACATTTTCTTCATTGACTTTCTGGGCCGTCAAGAGGCAGTCCTTTAGGAGCCAATGTGGTAGTTATACAGCTCTCAAATTTAATCAAAAATATCTTCATTTGTGTTCCGAAGACGAACGAAGGTCTTACGGGGTTGGTACAGCATGGGGGTGAGTAATTAATGACTTAATTTTCATTTTTGGGTGAACTAACCCTTTAAACCTCTTTGAAACTGCGTCAAATACGCAGGAATATGCACTGTAAAAACCAAATCGCGTTATGCTTGCTAGTGTGATGAAACTGGTGAAACATTCGTTTTTAACTTAATCAGTGACCCATGAAAAACTGCATGTGACGAATCTGTAGCCGTTTAACATCTGCTGGAAATCCAGGTAAATCTATCTGCGTGCACGCGCGTTCCCCCAGTTAACATGATCCCCAGTTGATCCGTAACACCGGTGCGATAAGGTGAACTGGAAAAAAACGCGCCACGTCGAATGGACCAAATGGATATAGGTAAGTTATAATGACAACAGGTTGTTCATGCTAAACAGGTAGAATTCAACATGACTATCGTAGTCTAGATAAAGTTTCTCAGCATCGATCTTACAACAGAATAAAGACACCGATAAACATAAGGAAGAGAGTAATAAAAGAACTTTGTTCAGCCTGCGCTTTGAAAATAGATGGGACGGCCGTATCTTGCAGACGTAGTAACTTTACCGTCTTTCTGGGCACATATTCCATTTTTTCAAGGGTAACGTTAGTCCTCTGATGCAAAATGCTGTTCGCAAATAAAACTGTTTTATTTTGTCGAGTGGCGTTGATGTAGGCTACAGATCTCCAGAGCAGCTAGCCATTTATTTCTCAGTTTCTGTGAAACATTACATTCGTGTAGTTCTTTGCTTGTTCTCACAACCTTTTGCTATGCAGGTAATTACCATGTTTGCTGTAACTTCTCAAAATAAATACTCCTAAAGCGAAGATACTTGTTGCAGGTCGCGCCGCTATGTTCTTCTTCTGTTTTTTTTTTGTTTTGTTTTTTACTCGCTGAACACCGGTATGTTTACGGAAGTCGTGCGATTTCATGTGTTGCGTGACGTCTCTGCGCCCAAGTAGCAGTGATTCGCCTTAGCAGCAGTGCTTCCCGAGACAGCAAACTGACATTTGTCTCTCATGACGTTGAAACAACGTTGATTTGCTCATCGAATTAACGTTGAACCAACGTCAGACGCGGCATTCTTCAAAGCTAAATGAAATCGAAAATTGGTTTGCTTTCATAACGTTGAAACAACGCGTTGATTTCAAGTTGATTTTCCGTTAGTTTTGAAAGAATGACGCATCTGACGTTGGTTCAACGTTAATTCGATGAGCAAAACAATGTCAGATCAACGTTGTTTCGATGTCATATTTCCACGTTGATTCAATGTCAGTTTGCTATCTGGGTCGCCTGTGCTTCCCCCTAATATAGTCCCAAGTCAATATCTGCCTAGGAAATCGCAGAGTGTTAATCTGCGTCGCTATTTGTACTCGTTGTGAATACGCAGGCCACAAGAAGTAATTACGTGGGTTTATTTTTTTAACCACTTTTACTCAGGACATGCTAGCTGGCAACAAGGGAATCCATTCATTGTGCTAAGCTAAGCTAGCGCCGACCCTGTCAAACTAAAACAATGCATGCACTGAGCCAAAAATGAATTTGCACACATATCTAAATGTAGGAAAGAATGTGAATAAGCCATATTTCAAAAAACAGTGGAGTTTTCCTTTAAGATCCTCATTATCCTTGCGAAGAAGCTCATTTTGAATCTCCAAGTCCTTGACTCTTTTCTTGCACTCTTTTACCTCTTCTGAGTTGAACTGAATCGCCTTTGATAAGCTTGCAATCATGACGCTGCTTTGCTTAGTTTGCTCGCTTAAATCCGCCAGCTTCTCATCCACCCTTCTTTCAAGTTTTAAAACTGCCTCTAAAATGGTTTCGTTGGAGATTTCCATCTTCTCACTGTCAGCAGTAGGCTTGACCTTTTTTTCCGCAGGATTTGTACTCGGCGTTGCAGGAAGAGAGGCCTCACCGCGTCCCCTTTTGCTGTTTACAGAGACCTCCATTGCGTAGTCATGTTCCGATTCTCTGACCTCAATTTTCTTTTTAATATTAGGCGAGATATCTTTTCCTTTGGGGTCTAGTTTTAGTTTAGCAGGTTTAATTATTTTTTGAGAAGTCATCGCGTGACAAATCAGTTGGATTTACTTACTTCAGACAAACTTTTGGGAACAGCTATAACGAGCTTCAGAAAACGCGACTGCTCAACTCGCCATCATCGTACCGCCCCCGAATGAATGGAGGTCTATGGAGCAATACCCCAAAAAAGCCACTTTTCTCAGGATATAATTTTTTGTCTAGTAATTCGAATGTTGTTTTAGAAAGAAGATGCAAATACACGACTCCTTAAAACAGCCACAACTAATGGCAAACAAATTCTGTACATTGTCCCACTACAAGAGGAGCTAGATGCAAGCCCCCTCCCCCACAATGCTCCAGAATTTTCCAAAATGCCAAAGTCCTCATGCAAAAACTGTGGAGTTGTTATGCCTTTGCAGTTCCTGGCTCTGCACATCAGATCTTGTAATGCTGAAATTGTAAGACTAAATTGTCAAATTGTTCCAAACCCAAACCTTCAACCTAAAATGAATTGTGTTTCCCAATTCACAGAGCAGTGATGAGCCTGAAATTGTCTGTACTGATTCTGAAGAGAAAGAAGTCAATACTACAGTTGAGTATTACATTTTTCAATATACCCAACTTCTGAATGTCTTTGAAGGTGTAATTACAATCTTTTTAATTTATTTAAAAACTGAACATTTATCTGTTTCTGTATTTAGGAAGTATGCCCGATATGTGAAAACCAATTTCCCAGAGAGGATATTGCATACCATGCCAGCTTTTGTGGAGATGGGTATTAATTTTATTCGTCATGCCTTACATTTCACTAATGTGATGTTTTTAAAGTTGTAATTACAATTGTGGTTCTCATGGTATATCTAAATATGTTAAGATTTCCATCAGACACCTTTGTCTCATCACTTGAAGATGATGCCAGAGAGGGGACTTCAAGTGCACTGGTGTAGTCAATGACATGGCCAGACCATCAACTGTTCTTGCTGATCCCACTGTCCCAGGTGCAAGTCAAGAGCATAAGCTTTCAACAGAGCTCACAAACACAAGGATATGTTTAGTTTTCTGTTTTTGCTGCCACAAGTCAGTTGTTAAAGGTCATTGTTATGTTAACCTGTCCTGTCCCTCTTACAGGGCCTGCATCTTTAGCTTCTGTTTGATGTTAATTGTTTTGTAATCACTCTGATTAATACATTCAAATAAATAGTAATCAGGCTCTGAACATTGTTAATATCACACTGAAATGTATTTGACTGTTTAATGTTTATTTTTTTTGTTTGTGTATTTATTTTATATTTCATAGAATGGAAGCGAATCATGAATGCTTCAACTGCAGCAACACTGTTCAGAAGAGTGATCTCTTTACATTTTTAACAAAGGTTTTAACAATATAATATACATGGCATAACTTTTTTTTAACTTTTTTTTTCTCAGTCAAAATTTCACTATTGAAATTGATTAATTGATAAGGGTTAGTGCTTCTGCAAGCACTGTTTGTTATAGAATAACAATGTAACCTTTATTTAGTGATATGTGTGTTTAGCTCAGGTTGGCAAAACTGGGACCTTCCTGTCGGGTTTAGAAACACATATAACAATAATTTGGCCATGCATGCAAAATACAGCTGAAATTACATTCCGAGTTGGCCACACTAAGTTCTATCGGTGAACTTGAAAGGAAAAGACTTGATGACAGCATTAAGGTCATCTAATGTGAAGGACCTTTTGGAAATAAAGGACTTTATGCAAAGACTTAACTCTGTTGGTACTATACCTTCAAACAGGTCGTGCATAAAATCGGGAGGATCTGCAGAAGTTATCAACATTGAAATTTTCTTGGAAGCCAGCAAGTTGTCCGCTGACACATACAACACAGAACCCTTGACACTTGTTCCCAATTTTGGAACATACAATCCTTCCTCTTCAAGGACTTGAATGTCTTTAATGAGTGGTTAAAAAATGGCATCAAAGCCATAAATCTTTACATCACTGCTATTACACAGACAAGCCAGATAAATTGATTGTACCGAAGACCTATACTGTGCTGGCAAATTTGATATTAACCAATACACTGCACAGACCTTATGCTTTTTTTTTTTTTTTTTGGATGTGCCCAGTGGGTTACATGCCTCGTAGTCATCTATATACATCCCAAGTGCAATGTTTACACTCTCTGAGGAGAGCAAAGGATTCCCTTTGCAGAACAGTCCATGTCTGTATGTTTTAATCTGACCAGACTGGTCAGCAGTTTCCTGCAGGATTTTAGCCAAAATGTCATCACGGTTCAACAACTCAGTCAAAACATCCAAAATTGGAATATAAACAAATTTTCTTTGGGAGGATGGTTCTAAAAAATATTCAACTGGCTCAATTACTTTGAAGTTGTCCTTGTAATAAGTGGTTCTTTTGTATTCGGTCGCAAAAGGGCCACTCTTTGAAAGGGAAGTTAGGGGATTTTTTGATTTTTCAACTATCTCAGCTAAGGCAGTAGTCAATTCATTGGTTAATAAACAATTGTGCTTAACCAATACACTTTCAATTATTCTTGGAGTGAACTCTTGCACAATTGAATAAACACTGCAAAGCTCATTTACAATTTCCTGCGTGGTGGCCTTTGAGACGTGTAAAGTTGTATGCATGCGAAGTAACAGTGATGCTACTTTGTGTTTAATGAAATCCTGTAGGTCTTCAACATCTATGTCACTATCTACTATTGAGCAATCCAGGCTGAATGAATGAGTTCAGAGTCTGCATTTTCAGGGTTTGAATCATCAGGAATGCAAGGTTGTTACAAGTCTGTTCGAAAATCTTGAAAAGTGTTGTGGCGATGATTCCTACTTTTGTGAGCACGGAAAGTGCTCCACACACTGGTCTGGAAACTACAGTTTTGAAAGGGGCACCTCACTGACTCTTTCTTTTTAATGTGTGTTGCAATATGAGCAAAATACTGTGAAATACTGCAAGCCTCTGAAAAATTACACAGGTCACAATTCACATTTGATGTTGCTTTAAGCAATTTTGAGGAGGCTTGAAAACATTGACTATGTTCGCAGGATAAATGCTTCTTCAGAGACAGTTCACTCCTAAATGTACACACACAATCCTTATAGATGCATGGGAGTGGACAGTGACTTACCTGATGGCAGTGTTTAAGCTTGTAATGTGTGATTAGGGCACGCTGGTTGGGCGAGGAAAATCTGCAAAATCTTGCAAAACCACCTCATTGATTTCTGCTTCCACTACACTGATCCTGCAAAAAAAAAAAAAAAAACAACAAAAAAAAAAAACACATATACATGTTACATACAGAAATATTCACTGAACATATGGCTGCACAACTATTCAAATATATAATTGCGATTACGGATGCCAAGATAACGTAATTGTTCAAACAAGAACGCAGCAAAATAGGAACTACCAGTAAGTGCATACTGAAATTGAAGTCCCTGTCAGCGGTTATACTATGCAGCCCTAAAAAATCCTACTTTACAAATACCAATTATGAGGAATGAAAAAAAATCTATTTAACAGAAAATATATATATTTCTGATGATGCACTAATGATGTTGCTGACAATAAAATTGAGCAGTGCAGTAAATATTGCTTTTAATATGTGAAATTGTTTTATCTAAGTAATAATAATACTGAAATTCAAGATTCTTTGGTGCTTCACAGGTAACACAATTGATATAAAAGTTAAATTATGTGATTATGAATATGAACTACAAAACGTTGACATTTTATTAATACAAAATCATGGCAAATTACCTACATACTGGTAGGCCTACTTAGACGCACCGTTTGCACGTGCTCAAAAACATCATGGTATGTCATTAGAAAAAAATACCAACTGGGCGTTTAACATAAGTAAATCAAGCATTTTTATTCGTAGTGATAATATCCACTGGCGGCGGTGCTTCAGATATCAACGGTAAAGGGATAGTTCACTTTGAAATTAATTTTTGATATGTTTTAGCTTACCTCAAGGGCATCCAAGATGTAGGTGTAGATGTAGGTTGTCTATCAGTCATATAATGGAGGCTAAGTACACATTGATGGCCTAAGACACAAAACGAGCGGTTTGTGTGAGAAAACGAACAGTATTTATATCGTTTTTACCTCTTGTAATCATAGCATGACAAAATGACCTGACGGCACGGGCGCTTCGGTATGCGCATGCGCTGGAAGTGATCGCTTGCGCGCCTACGTCACTCTTTATTTATACAGAGATTTCGGAAGTTTCACCTTTCACTAAACATATTTAGATATATGGGAAACTGCAATGGAAGACGATTTCGGTATATCTAAATATGTTTAATAAAAGGTAAAACTTCCGAAATCTCTGTGTAAATATTGAGTGACGTCACACGCAAGCGATCACTTCCGGCGTAACATTGAACTGATTCAGTTCGGTTCAGTTGGACATTGCACAACTGGTTCAGATTACTTGGACGTCATTGTGATTACACGAGGTAAAAACGATATAAATACTGTTCGTTTTCTCACAAAAAATGCTCGTTTCGTGTCTTAGGCCATCAATGTGTACTTACATTTACGAGTCATTAAATCATGTTTAATTTTGACTTCTCTGTGCATGCTTTTTGGTGGACCCCCTTAGCCTCCAGTGTATGACTGATAGACAACAACGGTTTGACTGAAAAATGTCAAAATTAAAAATACTGTGGAAACAAAGACACCTAGCATCTTGGATGCCCTTAAGGTAAGCTGAAACATATCAAAAATTAATTTTAAAGTGAACTATCCCTTTAACTTACTGGTCATTCTGTGTTCAATAATGTTTCATATTTTTAAAATAAAAATAAAAAAAGAAGCAGGGTTGTGTTTTATATTTTGTGTTGTTATAAATATATGCAGTGAAGATATTCAATGTGCGTTGCCTTAACCACATTTGTGTGGCCATTAATATGTTTATGATAATATGTTCATTTATAAATGAAAAGAGGCAGAGTGTGTTTTATATATATTTCGTTTTATTGTTGATGAAACGAGGCAGAGTTGTATTTTATACCATATTTCATTTTATTGTTGCCTATACATAAAGAGATAACCGGAGTAGCTGCGCTGTTCCATTAGCAGAATCGCGTCCTCTCGTCCTCGGGAGTTCGTTCTCCCGAGTCGAACTTGGCAAGTCCGAACGACTACCAAGGACGCAAGTCCGAAGTTTGCGTACTTGGTATTGAGAAACGACCAATATTGACCCGCATTCTGTCTTCTATCATGGGACCGCAGCAAACGAGCTGTGGCCTGACATGCACTTCTCAAAAACTAAGATTAATTGAGTGAACATAGAGCAGTTTTTCCATGAGCGGGAATTGAAAAACCGGAGTGGACCATGAGCGACCATGGATCATGAGCGTGGACCATGAGCTTTCGCTCCACTCCAGGCTTTATCACATCCCCCTCAGCAGGATGAATGCA
The DNA here is from genome assembly GCF_988280905.1 of Pimephales promelas. Classification (NCBI taxonomy): domain Eukaryota; kingdom Metazoa; phylum Chordata; class Actinopteri; order Cypriniformes; family Leuciscidae; genus Pimephales; species Pimephales promelas. The sequence continues at coordinate 6,515,496 of NC_142784.1, read as the reverse complement.
CATCGTCTTTCCTTAATTTAAGACCTATACAACTAAAATTAAGACTTATCACACTGTTTGAGAAATGAAAGTCTATTTACGGCCTTAAAATTATGAAAAGTTAATTTAAGACATAAGGACAGATGGGAACCCTGCAATTGACGGATGTCCGTCATGGACTTGCTGCAATTAAAGGGTTAGTTCACCCAAAAATGAAAATTAAGTCATTAATTATTCACCCCCATGTTGTACCAACCCCGTAAGACCTTCGTTCGTCTTCGGAACACAAATGAAGATATTTTTGATTAAATTTGAGAGCTGTATAACTACCACATTGGCTGCCTAAGGGACTGCCTCTTGACGGCCCAGAAAGTCAATGAAGAAAATGTTTAAATATCCCAAGTGACTACCGTTGCTCAACTATATGTTTATCAAGCGACGCGAATACTTTTTGTGCGAAAAAACAAACAAAAATAACGAGTTTATTCGACTATTTCTTTTCTTCCTTGTAGGCCTGAGACGAGAGTTCCTTAGATTTCCACGACGTATGCGCGAGAATTGCGATCTTAAGCAGATCGCAATTCTCGCGCATGCGTCGTGGAAATCTAAGGAAGTAAACGCTTGATAAACATATAGTTGAGCCACGGTAGTCACTTGGGATATTTAAACATTTTCTTCATTGACTTTCTGGGCCGTCAAGAGGCAGTCCCTTAGGCAGCCAATGTGGTAGTTATACAGCTCTCAAATTTAATCAAAAATATCTTCATTTGTGTTCTGAAGACGAACGAAGGTCTTACGGGGTTGGTACAGCATGGGGGTGAGTAATTAATTACTTAATTTTCATTTTTGGGTGAACTAACCCTTTAACCGTTCTCCGTCGCAGCGACGGAGAACTTTAGTCCCTCTGCCAGCATTAACTTACTGTATACTAGTCAAAGACGACTTATCTTTCTGCTCACGTCTCGACAGCAGCAAACGAAACAAGCCACATTTTTACATGAAAGAACAAATCAGTGTATACTTACTATAAAAATCCATCTGTGGTCGGTGAAATAACAGCTCCTTCGTCTTCTTTCTCGCATCAGCAGTTTGTCTCGTGATCTCGTCTTCTTGTTCTTGTGGAGAAAATGGCGATGCCGCGTCTTGCTCAAATTCGTTAAAATAGTATGTCATCAATGACGCAGACTTTCTGGCACATGCGCATGAGGCAGAAAATTGAGAGAACCTATGTTTTGTTGTTATGTGAACACGTTATTTTAAGTTTTCCATTTCCCTTCAAGTTGAGGTTGTTATAACTCATCATGTTGTGTAGTGAGACACTGCAAGTTGACAGGGCATGATTTTATTTGTCCACCTGACTAAAACTCAGAATCACTTTTTACAGTTAGTGTACCCAAAATTTTCAGGCTAATTGTAGTAATGACGGATCAGACCTGTTTGGCAAAACACAGATGTACTATAAGGACATAACTTACCTCCATACAATGTCACTTCTCTGTCTTTTACGGCCATGACAAGAACGTCAGTCTCCTCGGCTGTGAACGCTCCTGGCACACTCTTATTATCATATTTTTATTATCATAATAATAACAATAATCTGCCATATTTCGTTTCGACATCCTGCTGCATTAGTCCCAGATAGGTGAATGATGAACGACTTCATTGCGTATGTCACACAACAAATGAACGTAAGACTCGGAAGATAAAGTAATCATTTATGTTCCCTGTAAATAAGTTTTTACTGCATTATGATTTCTTAATTCAGAATATGATGAAAATTGTGTAGGTGGATGTGATCGGGGACTTTGGCTGTTAAAATTATAAAATTTAAAGCGACTTAAATAAACCAAATGACTCGAATGTCTCAGAGAGTCAGTAAAATGAACTTCCTATTACCTAGTCATGACTAGGCAGGGGCTCGCGGTGCTGGGGGGCGGCGGAAGCTAAATCAGTCATGACTTGTGAGAGCGGGGCGGACGCAGCTCAGTAAATCATATAAATAACCTAGTTTGTGAATTGTTCATTCCCGGTTGGCACAAATTTTGCCACCCTTACAAAAGCGCCACTCTAGGCAATTGCCTAGTTCGCCTATATGGACGCGCCGGCCCTGACCCCGTGGTTTACACTGATGTTAAAATAACACTTATTATGCTACTGTAAAACACTGATAGACTTTCAGAAGTTGTAGGAATGTCTTCTTGTCACAAAAATAACATAAAGTTTGTTTTACACACTTTAAAGGTGCAATGTGGGATTTTTAGCGACATCTAGCGGTTCGGTTGCGAGTTTGCACCAGGTTTGCACTAAGGGCTCAGCCCACTGCTCACCCCTCCCTTTCGAAGAAGCTATGGTTGCTAAAACGGGACAAACATCTCGTCGGCTGAGACAGCAGAGAATAGCCAGAGTAAGCCAAGAGTGTGTAACATTGTCACTGTTTCTGTACCACAGTCCATTATAAACCACATCATGGATACTGTTTACAAAGCCATAGTCAGGTGAGGATCAAGGGTTTTAATATAATTTAATATAATAATAGTTATCAGCTGATTGTCTCATAAACGTAACCAGCAGCACATTTCTCCCCACATAGCAAACCCATAATACAGCGAGGGAGCAGCTATATATTTTTTCAAACAGGGTAGTAATAGTTTAGCTGGCTAATATGAGCTGTTACTGTGGCTGAGCTGGGACGCGTCCGCATGAGTCCGAAGGTCGGAAGCACCTCCGCATCCCATAGATACAAAGGGCTTTTTTCTCTGATTTTGAAAACTCTTCGCTATCGACTTTAGTGATCTAAAAGTCTCTATCGATGGGTTAGTGATTCCTGTAACGTACTGTTTTACGGTCAATGACATGAATACTAATCATCAGCTGTCTCACGTAACAGCACATCTATCCCCACATAACAAACCCATAACACAGCGAGGGAGAACTAAGTTACATGAAACAATCCCAACTACATATTTTACACCACTCACAAGGGAAAAGTCACTACTCACAGAGTGTAAGGCTAGCTTCCAGCTTTCCGCTACTTCTCTTTCAAGGTAGTGATGAAACGCGTTCTGTAGCGCTGTTTGTTCGCGTTCGGCTACGGTAGAAATATGACGTCACAACATGGCGACCTTCATAGAAGGGGATTCCCGCGGTTATGGAGCAATAAATGTCTCATTCTAAGGTAATAAAAACATTACGGTTAATTAAGTAAGTTCTTTATACACCACTGAAAACATAGTTATGGATGTCATATTGCATTTCTGTTAATAGATACTCAACTTTTTTACACATTGCACCTTTAAGCATTATCGTATCACATATCAAATATCGATGTATAAATACATAGTTTACATAAAATAATGTTCATAAATCAATTTCCTAAACTTAAACCTATAACATTTTTTTGGTTTCACTTTTTACATTTTTTTTTTTCTACTTTTAAATGAGACCACACACACCTATGTGTAACTTTTTCTAATTGATGCACAAGGGTTGAGCAAGTAAGTACTTCTGGTGCGTAAATGTGTGCAAATGGATTTGTTGTGTGTGTGTTTAGTATTGATAACAACATACCCGATTCCTTCTGCAAGTCTCCTTTCTTTTGGTCTGGCTGATATAATGACCATGTCATTAACTGGACCAGGTTTAATGCAACAAAATAAAAACATGTTTGAGAATCAGTCAAGAGATATCCATACATAAAATGAAAGAGTTATTTAAATGCTTGCTACCATGGTCCTTGGTTTGTGCCACTTTTGTTCAGTTTCTGTGCTGCTGAACACTGGGAAAACTGATATAAGCCTCAGCTGGGAGTAGTGCGCCGTCTGGTACAGTAGAGCTGCCACATGACTGCACAAGGCTGTACCTGCCACACAGGTACACTGGCATCTCATCACCACCGGCTTTGAATTCCTCAGTACAATCTGTTACACAAATATTTGTTAGACAACTATACCGGTCCGGCAACAACTGCAAGACAGCCTTTTACACACTAAATTTGTGAATGTCTGTTAGTAAAAATCTGTTTGTGAAATGTGCAAAGTGATACAGGGATTGTTACAATTCATTTAGCCTATAGTTGACCATATCAGATGTAATATATCACGATTAATCTCACAATACATTTTAAATTAGCAGTGCAGAATCAGTAATCAAGAAATTATAAAAACTCTTGCTTGCTTCTGTGGGAAAAAAACAATATCTTACTTCTGTGGGAGCCATTAATTTTACATTCTTTCTGGCACACGCTGTATTCATATTTCACATGATATCTCAGGTACCATATGATTCATATAATGGTGTTTATCTGGATCTAATTCACAACAATGATATGACTCACAGAAACTTCATTTTGACAAATAAATAAATAAATAAATAAATAATCTTGTAGAGGTCTGAAATCTTGAGAAGTGCGATTAAGCTTTTAATTTTAGTATGCTTTTCCAATATCTGAGATACAGAATGAGAATCAACCTAATGTAGACAGAGTTGGCCTTTTCTTAAAGGGGCAGCACACTATTTTACCAAATCCCACAAGAACATGAATTTTAGTATGCTTTTAACCTTTTAAGTAGGGCTGTGCAAAAGTTAATTGCGATTAATCGCATCCAAAATAAAAGTCTGTGTTTACATAATATATTTGTGTGTGCTGTATATAATTATTTTGTATATATAAATACCTATGCATGCATGTATATATTTAAGAATTATTTGCTCTTAAATTCTGTATTTATGAATACATAATCTATATTATATAAATATAAATATTTTATATATGAATAACACATTTTCCTAAATATATACATGCATGTGTGTGTATTTATATATACAAAATAATTATATACAGCACACACAAATATATTATGTAAACACAGACTTTTATTTTGGATGCGATTAATCGCAATTAACTTTTGCACAGCCCTACTTTTAAGTATTATTTCACATCTTTAACCATAACATGAACTTCTAAATAAAAGTTAGTTACCTATTTAATATTAAGTATGCACATTACTATGAACTGTTCTTTGGCCTCTACAAACCTGTCTCTTCTGAACCTGTATTTGAACTGAACCTGCAGGATGATTTTTCTTTACACTCAGACAGTGAGGCTTCTGGCTTCCTCATAGAAGCACTCAGACCTAACCGTGACCTCTCCTTAGAGCCCTGCACGGGCCTCAAATCTAGGCCCGGCCCTGGCCCGAAACATTCAGGCCCTAGTCCGACCTGTGTCCGACAGCTCATCAGAATTATCAGCCCGAGTCCGACCCGAGCCCGTTTTTTTTTTTTTTTTTTTTTTTAATTACACAGTGGCAGCCTGCCCTATTTGCAGCCATTAAAGGAACACTCCGACTTTTTGGGACTTTAGCCTATTCACCATATCCCCCAGAGTTAGATAAGTCCATACATACCTTTTTCATCTCCGTGCGTGCTATAAGTCTGTTTAACGCACCCACCGCTAGCCTAGCTTAGCACAAAGACTGGATGTGAATGGTTGCAGCTTTCATACTAATCCAAATGAGTGGCAAAATAACGCAAACGTTTTCCTATTTACATGTTGTGATTTGTATAGTCACAGAATGTACAAATAACAAAGTCAAATGAGACACAGACATCTTTTAACCGTATAAAACCTGGGAACTATTCTCTGAAGGCGAAGCACTGCTACTTTGACGGAGTAATAACCGCATCACCGGAGACACGGCGTGGTGAGGAGCGGAGAGTTCGCTCAGTGTTTGGGTAACAGAGTCTGCAATTTATAAATAGTAAAAGCGTAGTTTACAGTTTTTGCTCTATTGTAAATATCTGCGACAGTAAACAGGGGAGGTAATCATGTTTCACAGAATTCCAACTAAAAACGCTGACTGGATGAAGAAATGGCTAACTTACTCTGGATATTTATCCAAACACACCTAAGATTATCAAGGGACATTATGTTTGCTCGGTACATTTCAATGAGGACGACTATTTTGAAAAAAATGGAATTTGCCACACGGACCATAATGTGCTGAAGGATACGGCCATCCCATCTATAGCACAGACAGGACAAGTGGATCACCTGTGGCTGAGGTAAGCTTTCCGTTATGTTTTTAGATGACCTACTGTAACAGTGCCATTAGCCAGATCTAATGTAACGTTAGTGACACTATTATATGATTAGGGTATGAATATGTTTTTATCTTGATACGGTGCGGACGCGCTTGGAAAAAAAACGAGCGCGTTCACCGCGTTGAACTTGCACCCTGCGCGCGGCACGCCTAGTAGCCTAAATTTGAAATAACGAACTTGAGCGTGCAAAAGGGTACGATAGGCTGTGAGTTCATTGTGCAAAAACAATTTGTGCTATTACTTTCCCCGTATTCTATCCTATAGTAATGCAATTATACTGTATATTATATACTGTTGAATACATTTGGTTCAGCTAATAAATTGCATTTAAAATATATTGATTCCTGTAATAATAATTATTTATTCATGTGATATTTATAAATCTGGGTGCGTTTTTGGTTGGAAATCAATGAAACATGGTACCTGGTCTCCCCTGTTTATTGTCACAGCTCATACAATAAAGCAAACACCCATGATAAACTATGCTTTTCTATCTAACGTTAGTAATTGCTGACTCTGTTACCCAAACACTGAGCGAACTCTCTGCTCCTCGTCACGGTGCGTCTCAGGTGATGGTTATCACTCTGCCCAAGTAGCAGTGCTTCGCCTTCAGAATTATTTATCCGGTTAAAAGATGTCTGTGTCTCATATGGCCTTGATATTTGCACACTCTGTAACTATACAAACCACAACATGTAAATAGGAAAACGTTTGCGTTATTTTGTCACTCATTTGGATTAGTATGAAAGCTGCAACCATTCACATCCAGTCTTTGTGCTAAGCTAGGCTAGCGGTGGGTGCGTCAAACAGACTTATAGCACGCAGGGAGATGAAAAAGGTATGTATGGACTTATCTAACTCTGGGGGGTAAGGTGAATAGGCTAAAGTCCCAAAAAGTCGGAGTGTTCCTTTAAAATAGTTCAGTTTTGTTAGTTTTGTTTCTTTTAATTTCTTTATTAAGTTAAGACAAATTTTTGGATCTTTTTTTTTTTAAATGACGACCAAGCAGCCACGCCGACAGCGAGTTGCGAGTAAAACATGATTAATTTAGCCTCTAAAATCTTGGCTACAATAAATATAAAAAACTTCAAGCATATCACACAGACATTTAGTTTAATAAAAATAAATGTGTATTTATTAAACCACAGTGAGTAGAACACCTTTTTTAAATAGCCTACTACTGAGGCAGGCTCGGCTCGCAACATCGCAAACGAACAAGTGAGCATCGCCAATCTAAACAAGTTAAATAAAATAAATTAAAAACAAACTCGCAGGTTTACCTCAAAAATTCACCACAGAACATGGCCATTCTTTTTCCCAATAGTTTAACGAAAATAAAGTCCAATCAAACGAAAAACATCAGTAGTTTCCAACAGTTAAACGAAAATAAAGTCCAATCAAATGAAAAACAGTAGTTTTCAGCAGTTAAACGAAAATAAAGTCCAATCAAACGAAAAACATCAGTAGTTTCCAACAGTTAAACGAAAATAAGGTCCAATCAAATTAAAAGTTAGAACAGTCACTTACAGAGCATCATGGAGAAAAAGAATAGCATCCACAGTGGAAGGTTTTAAGCCAGTCCTCCTCTCTTCTATCACTCTTCCCGCGGCACTGAAGACACGTTCGCTGCTACTGCTGCTGGCGGGGACACTAAACACAGAGCGGGCCAGTCTGGACAGTTGTGGTAGTAGGGTCTCGTGCTGTTTCCACCAAAGGAGCACATCTCGTCCATCACCTTCCATGTTGTGATTGAGGCGCATGTATTGCTGTACTTCATCGGCATCCTCGTCCTGTTCCAGAATGTTTTCCCACTCTTCCTCAAACTCGGCCAGCGCTCTTTTCTTTGCGTGGACACAGAAATGTTCGCCGCTGCATGAATCATCATAATTTTATAATTATTAATTGATCAAGTAGGCTATGATTTTAGTACAATTAATTTATTAATTTGAGGTCCCAGAAAAGCTCTATATGTAGGCTAACAAATTATTATTGTTATTAGGCTATTAATAATTTAGAGGCCTATAATAGCTACTACTGTTGAGGGTGAAAATAAAGTTAAATAATAATAATAATAGGCCTGATAATAATAATAGGCTAGTAATACACACACACTTAATAATAGGCTAGTAATACACACACACTTAAAATAAAACCTCACCGGCAGCTTGATCCGCCGTTCCCTCCTCTCTATAGCGGGCTATCTGACGTTTGGCCAGCTGAAAGATGTCATCCCTCTCAGCGTTGATAAACATCCTTAACTGACTGAACTTTGGCCATAAGAATATGGCCAGTTTGTGAAGTGGCTGGATGTGGACTTTCTTTATTATCCACTCAAGGTGTCGTTGGCGGATAATTGCTTGGGAAGGAGTGTCCGACACATCTGGCTGGCAATGGTGTTTCAGCTTGTGAAGCCAGGGCACGACGAGGTTCAGTGTTGGGTATTTATCCCCCTCCAACTCCCTTTGTGCGTCGTAGAACGGGCGCAGAAATTGAATCAGGAAAGACAGCACATCAGGGAGAACATCGTGAAGTCTCTGGCTCTCACCACGGCTCTGAAGTATCTCCTGTAACTCTGCGTAGACTGATTCAATTGACTCCAGGCAGAGAAATACGGTGCTAAATCTGGTTTCTGCCATCTGTTTGACACTTTTTGACAACCGGCTTGTCAGACCTGACTGCTTTAAATATTGGACTAAAGCCTTGGCGGCCTGCAGGGTCTCTGCTACTTCTGGGACTATTTCTGAAAGCTCATCGCAGTCCAAGGCATGCCGGAGGACAGTGTTGTACAGGTGGTCTTGACAGTCCAGGCGCCGGTATGGGCGAAGAGCGGCAACATAATTAGCGCCTTGATCGGTTACCCAGACAACAGAATTCATCACTGAAGCGTCGAATCCAAGGACTGAGACTAATTGCTGCTGCAACTCTTTTCGAATATTGTCTGCTGTTTTGGCCTCGTTTGGGAAGCTTGTTGTGGTGAGTACCCTGCTCTTCATGTCATACTGTGGTGTGACATAGTGACGTGATTGACATGTAGCTTATTTTACGGTGATCATCCGTCCACATGTCAGTTGTCATGCCCACATTTATCAACGACATGACCCCCTTGATTTCTTCAATCACGTCCCCTCTCTTAGCAGTCGCCAGTTCTTTGCACTTTCGGGAGATTGTGGTGGGGTCAGGGAGTAAACTTGTTGCTGACATACGTCCATGGGCTGCACCTACATTTATTAGCTCTTGCGCTAACTGGATGAAACCGTTCCCTACTGTTTCAAATGACCGAATGTCCATACAACAGAAATTCACACATTTATCTGTGATCAGTGATTTCACCTTAGAAGGAGTTGATTTGGCAAGGAAATCACTCACACTCATTTGTTTGCTGCTGCTGGTTGGTTCGCTACCGTTACATCCACCACGCTCAAAATGTCTCTGTAAATGAGATGATCCCGTCTTCTTACTATCGTAGCTTAGCACAGCCTTGCAAATTGTACACTGTGCATAACCAGTTGGCTCGTCATTTAAGGTTGTCACGATTTGAAAAACAGCCCAGAAGTTTGCCTTTCCTCTGGTGTTTTTTACCGTTTTAAGTTGGCCATCTGCGATTTTTCTCTTAATACTCTCCATTTTCAAATGAGGTGATGAATCGCGGGTCGCGCCACTGACGGGAAACCTTTTGTGTGCATGCGTGAATGCGTGAGACTGTTAGTCATTCATTGTCGGTGCAATTATAAGATTATGAAAGTTATGAGGTTATGAATTGGCTTTTTTATGTTTGTTTTTCTATCGTCGACGTCAACTTCATATACATTTTTAAATGAATGTCTAAAAATATAAAAAGAAGGATAACCCAAAAAAGGCCCGAGGCCCGGCCCGCATATGAAATATGATGTGAAAATTGGCCCGAAGCCCGGCCCTAGGGTATTAAATAAGTCGGGGCCCGACGGGCTCGGGCTGAAATGCAGGGCTATACCTCTCCTGACTTCTTGTTTGAAACTGTGATTAACATAGAGGTTAAGGTATTGCATTTCAGAAACACAAACTATTCATGATGTTAACCTATCACTCTGCTAATATTATTAACGTTGCTTCCTCACTGTGCTATCTTTGGCTAATAAAGAGCCAGGTAGCTAACGTTAGCATGTACCGTTTTGGTAAACCCAAAACAGAGCTTGTTAACAGCTTGTTAACTTACCTTTGTAGTTGTTTATATAGCTGGACACATACAATTTAAATCCTTTATCCTTTTTTGATGTTGGTGTCTCCGATGTGGTCTGAATGATCCGATGTACATCGTTTGCCATTATACTTGGCAGGTCCTGCAGCGCTCGCATAAAAAAAACAACATCGTACGTTTGTGAGGAAATAACGGGAGGATGCAAGATGCAAATATAACTCAGTTTAATGAATAAGTCAGATATGACAAATGTTTGGCACAGATCGGGGACAACACTCAGGTGGTTAGTGAAGCAGGGACGAGATGGTGATCCGGTGGTGAAAACAGATGATGACGTGCTCGAGTGAGACCCAGGGAAGTGGGACATCCAGACGACACGAAGAACTAGGGGTGGGCGATATTGTCACAAGGTGGGTGCAGGCAAACGAATAGGCAGAGTCCAGAAAAGCTCCAATAAAAAAGGTTTAATCTCAAATAAACAGGAAACAGGCAGGCGGAACACAGGGTAACATTAACATCGACCGACAAACACTGACTAAAACAGAGGGAACTAAATACACAGAATAATCAAACATAATGGGGTGAGAACAGGTGAAACAGATGATGATGACGAGGAACAGGTGGCTGATGAGGGAGTGAACACGGGATAGGGTGACGAGAGGATCCTGGGAAGTGTAGTGCTGCTGACGGGACAAACAGGTGAAGACGCAGACTGTGACAGAACTCCCCCCTCCCGGGAGGCGTGACCTCACGCCGCTAAACAGAGGAAGGAGGGGGGACGAACTGGGGCCTGAGAGGGGCGTGGCCAGGGCGGAGCAGGCTGAGGGCGTGGCCAGGGCGGAGCAGGCTGAGGGCGTGGCCAGGGCGGAGCAGGCTGAGGGCGAGACCAGGGCGAAGCAGGCTGAGGGCGTGGCCAGGGCGGAGCAGGCTGAGGGCGTGGCCAGGGCGGAGCAGGCTGAGGGCGTGGCCAGGGCGGAGCAGATGGAGGGCGAGACCAGGGCGGAGCAGATGGAGGGAGGACCCCTGGTGGAGCCGATGGAAGCGGGGCTGACAACACCAGGGGGCCGACAGACAGGGGCGGAGCAGATGGGAGAGGAGACCAGGGTGAAGCAGAGGGACAGACGACATCGGGTGCTGAAGAGGGACCGAGGGACCATGGGGACACCGTAGGCTCAGGTGACAGAAGTGACGACAGGGGCACAGAGGGACACGGTGAGGCCAGAGGGAGTGAGGGCTGACGGGTGACTGGAGGGAGTGAGGAGTCCGACAGAACCGGGGGGGTGACATGACGGTGCGGAGCAAAGGGAAGGAAGTCCAAAGGTGAAGGGAGGATGACGAGGGAACGAAGGGAGTCCAGAGGGTCGAGGGAGCCTGGTCGAGCTGGTGGACTGAGGGGCCATGGAGGAGCTGAGGGAGGTAGGAGCCACGGGGGAGCTGATGGGACAGAGGGCCGAGGAAGTGTCCAAATGGAGGAGGTGTGAGGCGAAGGCCGGGGATCCAACGACCCAGCTAGGTCAGGGGAGCTGGCAGACGGAGGGGCTGACGGATGCATGACGGGAGGAGGTGGGAGAGGGAGGCTGGGTGGGATCCTGGTCTCGGACTCTGGCTGGACGGTCTCGGGCTCAGGTTGGACGGTCTCTGGCGCTGGCTGGACGGTCTCGGGCTCTGGCTGGACGGTCTCTGGCGCTGGCTGGACGGTCTCAGGCGCTGGCTGGACGGTCTCTGGCGCTGGCTGGACGGTCTCTGGCGCTGGCTGGATGGTCTGGACGGGACTGGTTGGAACCAGCAGTGAAGAGCATTCAGTCTCTGGAGGGCTGGACGGAACCAGCAGTGAAGAGCGTTCAGTCTCTGGAGGGCTGGACGGAACCAGCAGTGAAGAGCTTACAGTCTCTGGAGGGCTGGACGGAACCAGCAGTGAAGAGCGTTCAGTCTCTGGAGGGCTGGACGGAACCAGCAGTGAAGAGCGTTCAGTCTCTGGAGGGCTGGACGGAACCAGCAGTGAAGAGCGTTCAGTCTCTGGAGGGCTGGACGGAACCAGCAGTGAAGAGCTTACAGTCTCTGGAGGGCTGGACGGAACCAGCAGTGAAGAGCGTTCAGTCTCTGGAGGGCTGGACGGAACCAGCAGTGAAGAGCTTACAGTCTCTGGAGGGCTGGACGGAACCAGCAGTGAAGAGCATTCGGTCTCTGGAGGGCTGGACGGAACCAGCAGTGAAGAGCGTTCAGTCTCTGGAGGGCTGGACGGAACCAGCAGTGAAGAGCTTACAGTCTCTGGAGGGCTGGACGGAACCAGCAGTGAAGAGCATTCAGTCTCTGGAGAGCTGGACGGAACCAGCAGTGAAGAGCATACAGTCTCTGGAGGGCTGGACGGAACCAGCAGTGAAGAGCACACAGTCTCTGGAGGGCTGGACGGAACCAGCAGTGAAGAGCATACAGTCTCTGGAGGGCTGGACGGAACCAGCAGTGAAGAGCATACAGACTCTGGAGGGCTGGACGGAACCAGCGGTGAAGAGCATTCAGTCTCTGGAGAGCTGGACGGAACCAGCGGTGAAGAGCATTCAGTCTCTGGAGAGCTGGACGGAACCAGCGGTGAAGAGCATTCAGTCTCTGGAGAGCTGGACGGAACCAGCGGTGAAGAGCATTCTAGCGATGGAGTGGGGCTGGTGATGTCATCCACGGTAAAGGGAGATCCACATGACACCAGCACCCACTCCACATAGGCTGCAAAGTCCCCTCGAGGCCCGTCTCCGGGCAGGCGTGCCTGGGTTTCAGCATTTAGGCCTGCCCGGAAGAACACACAGAGGCTGGTAACATCATAGTGAAAATGAGGTACCAAGTCCAAATACCTCTGTGTGTGGGCCTCGAGGGATTGATCCTCCTGCTCCAGGAGGAGAAGTTGTACAGCGGCTAAATCCATGTTTTGGAGGTCGGTCGATCTGTCAGGGTTGTGGTGCAGGCAGAGGAACGAGGAGTCCGGAGTAACGGTGAAGATAATTTAATATTCAAAACAGGCAGGAAGACAGGAACTCAGTTGCACACAAGCTAACATTAGACATCGACCGACAAAGACTGACTAAAACAGAGGGAACTAAATACAAGGAGAATCAAACATAATGGGGTGAAAACAGGTGAAACAGATAAACAGGACGCTGAACGGGAGGCTGATGAGGGAGTGAGTTCAGGTGTGCAGACAAAAGGATCATGGGAAGTGTAGTGCTGGAGACGCAGACAGGATGGTGCAGACGAAGGGCTGTGACAGATATAGCCTAAAAATTATATCACGATATTTCAAGAATATTTGCGATAATGATATTTATCACGATATAGAAAAAATATATATGAAACAATGTTTTATTGGTGATTGCAGCTGGCTGGCAGCAGCATTAGTGCAAAAAAAAAAGTATAACATAACTCCTTATCATTTTATTTTAACAATAGCTACAGTAATACATTAACAATATTAACAATAACTTCAGAAGCCTGAACAATATTGTCACCTAATAAAATTTACCTAAACTTTGAAGTACAAAAAATTTAAACAAACAGCGGCAATCCAAACAAACCTTCAAAATGTAACAGTTGCCTTGCATCTTTTTTGGATTAGCATCAAATGAGGTATACAATACCTAATTTATACAATAATTGCATAAAATCTGAACATTTAGGGAAAAAACATTTACACCGCGTTCCAAATTATTATGCAAATTGGAAATAAGTGTCATAAAAATGTAATATTTAGTTTTATAATCAAACTCATGGATAGTATTGTGTCTCCAAGTTCTTTGGATCACGGAAAAAAATCTCAGACACCTGTGATAAGTAGTTTGCAAAGTGAGCCCAATTAAAGGAAAACTGCTTAAGAAGGATGTTCCACATTATTAAGCAGGCCACAGGTTTCAAGCAATATGGGAAAGAAAAAGGATCTCTTTGTTGCGGAAAAGAGTTAAATAGTGCAGTGCCTTGGACAAGGTATGAAAACTTTAGATAGTTCACGAAAATGTAAGCATGATCAATGTACTGTGAAGAGATTTGTGGCTGATTCAGAGTACAGATGGGTTTGTACAGAAAAAGGCATAATGAGGAAGGTTACTGCCAGACAAATGCATCGGATTTAGGAGAGCACTGCTATAATGCCATTACAAAGCAGCAAACAGGTATTTGAAGATGCTGGGGCCTCTGGAGTCCCGCAAACCTCAAGGTGTAGGATCCTCCAGGGCTTGCAGTTGTACATAAACCTACTATTCTGCCACCCCTAACCAATGCTTACAAGCCGAAACGTTGCAGTGGGCCCAGAAATACATGAAGACTAATTTTTAAATAGTCTTGCTTACTGATGAGTGCCGTGCAACCCTGGATGGCGCAGATGGATGGAGTAGTGGATGGTTGGTGGATGGCCACCATGTCCCAATAAGGCTGCGACGTCAGCAAGGAGGAGGCAGAGTCATGTTTTGGGTCGGAATCATGGGGAGAGAGCTGGTAGGTCCCTTTAGCGTCCCTGAAGGTGTGAAAATGCCCTCTGCAATGCATCCAGAGTTTCTGACTTTCTTCTTCTCACTTTCTTCCATGGTACAAAAAGAAGAACCATGCCTTCCGTAGCAAAATTATTGTCATTCATGACAATGCACCATCTCATGCAGCAAAAAATAATTCTGTGTTATTGGCTGCTATGGGCAAAAAAGGAGATAAACTCTTGGAGTGGCCCCCACACTGACCTCAACCCTATTGAGAACCTTTGGAGCATCCTCAAGCAAAAGACCTCTGGAAGGCTATTCTGACATCGTGAAAAGATTTTCAAGCAGAAATCTCCATAAACTCCCAACTTCAATGGATACAGGAATTGTGAAGGTCATATCAAAGGAGGGGTCCAAGGTTAACATGTAACTTGCCCTGTTAAGATGAGTTTGATTGAAATAGCTTTTGATTTCATTAAATTTGACCTCCTAATGCTGCAAATTCATCATATTACCATTTTCAGTTCTTTACAACCAATAAAATGTTTTCAAACTCTTTTGTGCATAATAATTTGGAACAGTGCATTTTGAGTTTTTTATTTTTTCAAAAAATACTGTTTTCGTTGGGTGTTTTGTTCTATGAAATTCAACTTATACCCTAGTGGTTGGTGACTGGAAAATTATACTGACTGTCATTTGCATTGACTATTTAGGAAAATCAGTGTAAAATATCATTTGCATAATAATTTGGAACGCGGTGTAGTGGGGAATAAATAAGAGACAATTGTAACACTAAATCTGGTAAAACTTTACACATTGCTCTTTGTATTGTACATTCATGAAAAAACAAGGTAACAAAAATCAAAAGGATTAATTATTATATCCTAGTCTACTATAAAATTGAGACATGTTTAAAATGTATAGCACAGCTGTTTAATGAGGCAGCAACATATGATCGATAGGACAGAACAAAGGCTATTAATAATCTTTCATTGCGCAAAAGTATTATGATATGAAAGGCTCCAATACATCGCACAGCGCTTATGCGCATCCCGAGCGCTGAATGATGCGCTTGAAGCACCACAGAGTCACAGCGCGCATTGAGTCTTAATTGAGTCTTAACCCCAATTTTTGAATATGGCCAAGAACGACATCTCGATGCCGAACTGCCATCTCCCGAGACTGGGCCAAAATAAGCCAGTCGTCAAGATAATTCAATACGCGAATCCCCTGAAGTCTCAGTGGAGCAAGGGCCACGTCCATACACTTGGTAAATGTGCGGGGAGAGAGTGCTAGGCCGAACGGAAGAACCCGATATTGGTATGCTTCGCCCCCGAAAGTGAACCTCAGGTACCTCCTGTGACAAGGAAGGATGGAGATGTGAAAATAGGCGTCTTTCAGATCTATCGTGACAAACCAGTCCTCGGATCTGATTTGACTCACGATTGTTGGAATGGTCAACATTCTGAATTTGAACCTTCTCAGAGACCGGTTCAACACCCTGAGATCCAAAATTGGCCTTAACCCCCCATCCTTCTTTGGAACTATAAAGTACCGGCTGTAAAACCCGGACTCCCTGTCTACCGGAAGAACACGTTCTATGGCTCCTTTCGACAGCAGAGTCTGTACTTCTTGTTCCAACACCTGAGCCTGCTCTGGGACCACCGCAGTGAGCACCACCCCAGAGAACTTGGGGGGGGCGGTGCGCGAACTGCAGTCTGTACCCAACCCGTATTATCTGCAGGACCCATAGAGATATGTTGGGAAGATGATACCATCCCTCTACAAAATCTGCTAAGGGTACCAGCCTCTCGAGGCTGGCCTCTGGTGTCTTTTCGCTGGAAATTGATGCGGCCCGAAGCGCTGTTAACGGCGGACCTGCATCTTTTCCTAGAGGGCCCCGTTGTGAGAACAACCTCGGTTGTCTCACTGCGGAGGGGGCAGCCCTCTGAAGTCCTGCCTTGGCTAGGACCTCTTTTCCGAAGTCCTCTTAGCCTGAATGACGTCCCTCAGGTCGCCCCTCTGGCTGGAGGACTTCGGTTTTTGGGAGCGTTTCCTCTGTTGCCAAGACCCCGGAGGGGGGGCTCTAGAGGAAACGCTCTCCTTCTGCTCTGCCCTGTGGGAGGAGCTGGCTGATGGCTGGGGCTGATTGCTTTGCCCCCCCCCTACTAGATTTGGCCTTCGCTTTCCGGGGGAGGTACTGCTGGAACGCCGCAGATTGTTTTCTCGACTCCTGAAACCTGTCGACAACCGAATTAACGGCGTCGCCGAACAGGCCAGAAGCCGAAAGCGGCGCATCCAGCAGGAAGGACCTATCCTTTTCTTTAATACCGGATAAGTTCAGCCACAGATGCCTCTCCGTGGCCACCATGGCCGCCATAGAGCGGCCAATAGCGCTGGCCGCTTCCCTAGTGGCCCGGAGAGACAAATCTGCGGCCTTCCTCAACTCCGCGACATCTTCAGGAGTAGGCCCTTCCCCCTCATCCAAATCTTTCAGGAGGTCGGCCTGGTATGCCTGCAAAATCGCCATTGAGTGCAGACACGAACCAGCCCGACCCGCCGCCATGTAAGCCCTGCCCACCAATGCAGATGTCTCTCTGCAGGGCTTACTAGGCAACACCGGGGTCTTTAGGGAAGACGCAGATTCGGGAGAGAGATAGCTCGCTAAAGCCTCCTCCACCTTCGGCATCTTCCCATATCCCATATCTCGAGCCCCCATAACATTGCTGTAATCTATTACATTGGGACTCGAAATACGGGACGAATGCGGTCTTTCCCACGTTCTCGAGATCTCTTTATGGAGATCAGGGAAAAACGGCAGACCCCGGCGGTGAGGCTGTGACCTGCGCTGCAGGTAACGCTCGTCCATTTTACTGGTGACTTGCGTTTCCTGCTCATGTTGTGGCCAGCTGATGTTTAGTCTGGCCACAGCGCGTGTCACAACCTCCACCAGCTCCTCATAACCCAGGCCGCGTGATGGCGTGCTGAGATCACGGTCGTCCGCATCGATGCTGAGCACGTCCCCTTCCTCAGAAGTAGACAGCTCAAGCACCGGGACCTGATCGCGGGTAGGAGAAACCGCAGCGCGGGCTCCCACACCACTCTCAGAGGCTGCGGGACCAGCCGATGGCGAGCAAGAAAATGCCTCAGCATTCTCACTCTCCTCCGCCAGATCCCGCTGCGAACCCCAGGATCTCAGTCGCCGCATCGCCTCGACATATGCGGGACCGGAACCCTGGGGAACGCGAGCCTGACCGTGCTCGTCAAAGCACGCCAGCCGGGAGCGCAGCACTCTAATAGGCAAAGCCTCACACATTTCACAAGCAGCCCCCTCGAGAGCTGCCCGTGCGTGCTGCACTCCCAAACAATACACACAGAGAGAGTGTGCGTCCCCACCCGTGATGAAACGAGGGCAGGGATGCACACACCTCTTGAATTGTTCACTGGCCATACTTTCTTTCAATAATAAGACAAACAACACCAAATAAGACAGACAGTTTCAACATAAAGCGCTTGCTGAAGAGCGAAAGCTAGTGTGTGTTGTGACAGCGTCACTTTTATACTTCCGGGTATGCCGTCACATGTTACGTCACGACGCAACACCAATCAGGATTGGATTAGTTTCATTCATACTTCAGAGGCGCACGCTTAGGGAGCGTCCCCAAAGAGTCGATTTTATCGACGCAGTGTTGAGTTCCCTCGATAGGGAACATCATG
Organism: Pimephales promelas; assembly: GCF_988280905.1. Classification (NCBI taxonomy): domain Eukaryota; kingdom Metazoa; phylum Chordata; class Actinopteri; order Cypriniformes; family Leuciscidae; genus Pimephales; species Pimephales promelas. The sequence goes on along the minus strand of NC_142784.1, from coordinate 6,497,079 downwards.
ATCATGCGTAATAAATCATAATTCATGATGATGTACTCATCTTAGTTAATGCTTTAATTAAGGTGTTGTTCATTCATGCAGTCATGAATGAAAAACGTTGAACTCATGTTAGTTCCTGATGATTCATGAGATATTAATGCATGAATGAATGCATAATTCATGCATTAATTTATAGATGAATTCATGATAATTCATGTACCCTTACCTTAAAGTGTTACCAATTTTTGATATGTTTTAGCTTACCTCAAGGGCATCCAAGATGTAGGTGTCTTTGTTTCCACAGTATTTTCAATTTTGATATTTTTCGGTCAAACCGTTGTTGTCTATCAGTCATACACTGGAGGTAAAGGGGGTCCACCCTGGGTTCACCTCAAAAAGCATGCACAGAGAAGTCAAAATTAAACATGATTGAATGATTCGTAAATGTCAGTACACATTGATGGCCTAAGACACGAAACGAGTGGTTTGTGTGAGAAAACGAACAGTATTTATATCGTTGTAATAAAGTTCTTAATAGATGTATAGGAAGAAGGAGACAGGGTCGGCGATACTGGGACTTGTACGGACTTTATTAACTCAGAATCAAACAAAACAACAGGGGCGCACAAGGCGCATTCACCGTAGGTTACTACAGCACAGTCCAATTTTATCCAAACTCTTTCCACGCTGAATCAGCTCTCTTTCTTTTCTCCGGAACGTCTTTTCTCTGTCCCCGCACAAGTCCCAGTCCTTTCTCTCTCTCCGTCCTTCTCCCACTGTGCTGGCTTTAACCGTCTCCCCACACCAATCACTGCAATCAGACACAGGTGTTATCAATTGTCCTTGATCCACTTACTCACCGCACAGCCCCTTGACTCATCTCTCCGTGCAGACAGCGTGCAAACCACGCCCCCCTCACCACAATCGTTTTTACCTTGTGTAATCACACCCATTTCAAACTGATCTGACGGCACGGGCGCTTCGGTCTGTTCATGCGCCGGAAGTGATCACTTGCGCTCCTACGTCACTCTTTGTTTATACAGAGATTTCGGAAGTTTTACCTTTCACTAAACATATTTAGATATACAGGAAATCGCAATGGAAGACGATTTCAATACATATGTTTAGTAAAAGGTGAAACTTCTGAAATCTCTGTATAAAAAAGAGTGACGTAGGCGCGCAAGCGATCACTTCCGGTGGAACGTTGAACATGATTCAGTTTGGTTCAGTTGGACATTGCACAACTGATTTAAATCACTTGGACATAACTGCGATTACATGAGGTAAAAACGATATAAATACTGTTCGTTTTCTCACACAAACGGCTCGTTTCGTGTCTTAGGCCATCTATGTGTATTTACATATACGAGTCATTAAATCATGTTTAATTTTGACTTCTCTGTGCATGTTCTTTGACGTGGACCCCCTAAACCTGCATTATATGACTGACAGACAACAACGGTTTGACTGAAAAATGTCAAAATTGAAAATACTGTGGAAACAAATACACCTACATCTTAGATGCCCTTGAGGTAAGCTAAAACATACCAAAAAATTAATTTCAAAGTGAACTATCCCTTTAAGCTGTGCGAGTCATGCGATTTTCAGTACTCCAGAGAGCTTGAAGTTCACACTGTCTTCTCGTTTCTCTCCTGTGTGTTAAAGGTGGGTAAATGTATAAAAACACTTTAAAGTTGAATTGAACCATTCTGAAATGTGTTTAGAGTGTAAGTGAATTATTTTAGAGAAGTGATTTTCGTCAGAGCTTGTTTTTGAGTTTGATTTAATTGAGAGAAAAGCTCGACCGATTAGCGGCCTACTGAAAACGCACATATAAAGTTTGTGAGCACGTCAGAAAAAAATATATTTCTACTCATTCAAATGCACATGAAGGTATTTTATAAGCTTTAAGGTATTGTTTAACGTACTAAATATGTGTTTGGACTGTCGATTGATAATGGTTAAAGTGTTAAATGAAGTTTTATTAACTAAGTTTGGGAGGAGCACGTTCAGATAATTAACACGAGTGGACAGCAATCAGCAATTCGCAATCAATGATAAGAGGGTATAAATAGACTCATCAGTCTTAACTCGCTCCATTGACAGTTTGCAGCATTTGGCCATGTCCGAATCTAGCTCTTCCAGTTTCGATAAAGAATCTTTCGTCCTTCAGAATTAGGAATCTTTGCCGCAACCCGGTATTTTCTCATGGGCATCAGGCCAAACAAACGGGTCCTCGCCACCGCGGGCGAAACATCCGCAATCTCCTTCCGCGTATTTTTTTAACCGGACCATTCAATAATTCCTGCCATAGAGAAATGGACAAGGCAATGCTGCCCTCTTAACGCAAAGGAACGGACCTTCCTCCAGCGTCAGGCCGCCGCAACAGTCCCGGCTGGTCCACACTCTCAACATCTGCCGGGTCAACTCTGTGAGTGCTTAGCTCAAAACTTTTGTGTCCCTGATTGAACTTCGCATCCCTTCAATTGTTGAATGACGAGCAAGTTATGCTATCTGGATACTAATTGTGATCGGAGGATCACTCGTTTTAAATAGTTTCTGTACAAATGATTTGCGTTCCTTAAACGCAATGCTTCCTTATGGCGTAAACTCACATGTAAACAGTAGATTGCACATTACGTGCAGATTGCACACAGAATCAAGAACTTTTCCCTAACACTGTCCAGGAATTTATTTTACATTTTATTTTAAAATCACTTCATAACTAAAGTATTTAAATATATAAATATAGTCCTTAAATATATAAGTGTATACAAGTTAATTTTGAATTAGGTAATTTAAACCCACAGCTTCACCATTGGTTTACTGATTCAGAACGAATAAATTGGCAGGGAACGTGACCCTTAGAAACGACAAATAAATAAATAAAATGAGAAAATAAGGGGGCTTTTACACTGGACTCATTTGCTGCGGTCCGAGCGTGTTTGTTCCCGACGCCCCCCGCAGCGTGGGTCTGGTTTCACACTCAACTTGATTCTATCGAACCCTGATGCGTTTTGGTGCATCTCACGTCATCGCAAACGTACACGACGCACGATAGAAAGCAGAACGTCGGTAAATATTGTGTTTTTTTTATTAATTTGCTGCTATTATGCGCAGTTGAGTGAACAATACAGGTTTATTGTGCGTGTGTCACATAAGGTGGACTTCTGCTGCTTGCAAACGCACTCTTAAGGAGACTTTTGGATTTCCAAAAGTGTTGCTCTGATTCCACACACAATGCTTGAATACACTGCAGGCTCACTCTCGCTCGTATCCAAGGTAATTCCTCAACACTATCATCCCTTACTTATTTAACTGAATACATCACAATAAGCTAAAACGCATGCGCAGGATACTTTACTTTCTGAACAAGTGCACACCCGAGTCCGTGCTGCTTTCACATTCACGTGAACCGCGGCACGGTTCGGGTGCAACCAAACTCAGACCACCTCCTCCAGGTAGTCTCGGGTTTGGTACCCCAGTGCGCACCCGGGTCCCATGACGGCATTCACATTAGCGATTTTTCATGCGAACCGTGCCCCATTGACCCGTACGGACTTAACTGCCAGTGTGATAGCCCCCTAAGTAGGGTGACCACCTGTCCCGCTTTGCATTGTACTGCACAGCATTTTCACCTCTTGTCCCGCACGTCGCATATATGATGTTTTACTAACAAAGTTCGGGAGGAGCATGAGAGCACTCTGGGTACGGGCAAAAAATTCCGAGCTCGGAGCCCTCCCCCTGGACAGCACGCCAAATACGCATAATCTTTACTCTGTTTAATTGATGTAAATGTGAACTCGTGAATGAGGAAATGTCCCGCATTTTCATCAGTCTATTAGTTTTTAATATCATATTAAGAAAACGTGCAGGCGTTGTTTTGCCTTTTTAAGAAAGCATTCTACTTATTACTTTTGCTGCGTAGTTTGCAGCGCTTCATCATAAGTAACGTTACAAATACAACAGCTGTGTTTTAGATATACACTATCCAATGGTTGAAAAGAAAGGAGTAAACAGATCACTCGTTGGTTGTGACGGCTGTCAATCAAAATGTGGACCGGTGATTCGTTTCATATATGTTCCCTCTGTCGGAAAACAAATGGATAATTAGGCAAATTAGAATTTTAATTTATCTGTTGTTGTTTAACCTGCAGTGGTTGTTTTAATTCACATCCTTTCTAAAAATATGAACGTTTTTGGTTTTGGTTTTTAATATATTCTTAATATATAAGTGTAACGGTCACCAGCTGGAGTGCCCTTTTGGGCCAGCAGAGGGCACTCCAGATAAGACTATTATCACTCACAAACTACATTTCCCAGAACTCACTGCCCGGACTCATCATCACTGATCACATTCACCTGTACCTCATTCACTGATTGCATTCACCTGTGTCTCATCCTGTTAGTCTGTCTATATATACCTTGTGTTCACATCCACTGTTGGTGAAGTCTTGTTGTACTGTGTGTCTGCATTTCTGAGCGGTTTCCGTGTTTATTTTCTGGTTTTTGATTTTGGATTGTTCTTGGATTCTGATTATTGCTGCCTGCCCTGACCTCTGCCTGTTTCTTGGATTCCCACTGTGTATTCTCCTTTGTCCTGTCTGCTGATTCTCGACTCTGCCTGTATGACTACTCTTAAATAAAGCTCCATTTGGATCTTCATCTCCAAGTCTCAGAGCAGTTCATTACAGAAGACTTCGCCACTTCAGATCCAGCAGCCGAGAAGATTTCGTACCCCAAGATCCACGCCTGTGCCCAGATGCTCAGATCCTGTGTCTTCATCAAGGAGATCATCCAATCGAGGACTATGTAAGAGACTTTCTAGAGCTGGCTTGTCTCTCTCGTATGGACGAGTTGTGTTTAATGATCTTTTTCCAAGGAGGATTATCTCAACCGCTCCGGTCATTCATGCCCTTGCATGATCCACAGGACTTTAGAGCACTACATTGACCTGGCCCTTCTGTTGAGCGGATCATCGTTTACTGTCGGCGTGGTTGAGGACCTCCGTGAGTCCACTGTATCCCCTCAGCCAGAGCTCACCGTCAGCCCTGCCGAGCCTGCGCTCACCGTCAGCCCTGCCGAGCCTGCGCTCACCGTCAGCCCTGCCGAGCCAGAGACGCTTCACCGTCAGCCCTGCCGAGCCAGAGACGCTTCACCGTCAGCCCTGCCGAGCCAGAGACGCTTCACCGTCAGCCCTGCCGAGCCAGAGACGCTTCACCTTCAGCCCTGCCGAGCCAGAGACGCTTCACCTTCAGCCCTGCCGAGCCAGAGACGCTTCACCGTCAGCCCTGCCGAGCCAGAGACGCTTCACCGTCAGCCCTGCCGAGCCAGAGACGCTTCACGTCAGCCCTGCCGAGCCAGAGACGCTTCACGTCAGCCCTGCCGAGCCAGAGACGCTTCACGTTACTTCTGCCAATCCAGAGATTGTTCACGTCACCGCCTCCAAGCCAGTGTCTAAGGACAAGATGGCCGCCTCCGAGCCAGTGTCTAAAGACAAGATGGCCGCCTCCGAGCCAGTCTCTAAAGACAAGATGGCCGCCTCCGAGCCAGTGTCTAAAGGCCAGGCAGAACAATCCTTCCAACCACTATAGATGGATTCTCAAATAGCTTACCTGATCTATCTAAGCTGCTAAGTGAACCCAAACAAACAGATGAGTTAGAGGAAATGACTAGCAGTTTAAGCACCATTTTTACTAGTACATTAGATATTGTTGCACCAAGTCAAGTCAAGTCACATTTATTTATATAGCGCTTTTCACAATACAGATTGTATCAAAGCAGCTTCACAGTGATAACATGTAAGTAGCACAACACAGATCAACAACATTGCTAAACACTAAATAAATAACCCCAACTGAGCAAGCTCAAAGCAAGCCAAAAGCAAGGCGACAGTGGCAAGGAACCAAAACTCCATCAGATTGGATGGAGAAAAAACCTTGGGAGAACCCAGGCTCAGTCGGGGGCCAGTTCTCCTCTGGCTTACATTCATATTGTTTAAATATAAATATTAAATATAAATATTGTTTATGAATCAAACGGCGCCATAACATATCGCAGGCGTTGAGTCGTCTCTTCACAGGCGTTGAGTCGTCTCATCACAGGCGTTGGGGCATCCGAAATCCCCGTGAGAGGCTGGACACAAAACTGGACCTGACGAACGCCATTTTTCTCGGGACAAGCGTCCCGAGATAACAGCAGAAAGGCAGATGGGAAATAATTAGCATAGCTGATGTTCATAATAATTTCCGTTATAACTCACAAACTCTCCGTAACCCGAACTCTCCGCAACCCAACCATACGCGCCGACCCGTTTGTCTAAAAGGCTGTCGAGCCCCACTGGTGCGTTAAGCAGTTTCAGTGGCAAACGGTTCCGTATGGCATAACAGAGGACTAGAAGGTAAGCATTATGTGAATGCTTGACTAAAGAGATGCGTCTTTAATCTAGTTTTGAACTGTGTCAGCGAGTCAGAGGCTCGGACCGTATCGGGAAGGCCATTCCAGAGTTTTGGAGCTAAATGCGAGAACGCCCTCCCTCCTTTACTGGACTTCGATATCCTAGGAATGACCAGAAGCCTTGAATTTAGTGATCTTAAGGAACGCGGTGGATTGTAGGGCGAAAGAAGGTCCGTTAAGTACATAGGTGCTAAACCATTTAGGGCTTTATAGGTCAGTAGTAGTATTTTGTAGTTGATGCGGAACTTAATAGGTAACCAGTGTAGAGATGATAAAATCGGTGTTATATGATCATATTTTCTTGACCTAGTAAGAACTCTAGCAGCTGCATTTTGTATTAACTGTAGCTTGTTTATTGAGGATGCAGGACAACCAGCTAATAAAGCATTACAGTAATCTAGTCTCGAGGTCATGAATGCGTGAACTAATTTTTCTGCATCAGAAATAGATAGCATGTTACGTAGCTTAGCAATGTTTCTAAGGTGGAAAAAGGCTGTTCTTGTAACATATGAAATATGATTTTCGAACGACAAGTTGCGGTCTAGTATAACACCCAGGTCTTTTACTGTAGTGGATAAAGTAACAGGACATCCGTCTATATTAAAGTTGTATTGTGAGAGGTTTTGTGAGTAGTTTTTTGGACCAATAAGTAATACCTCCGTTTTATCTGAATTTAATAGCAGGAAATTACGCGTCATCCAGCATTTTATATCTTTGAGACACTCTGTCATTTTAGATGAGTTAGTGTTTTCATCTGGTCGTGATGAAATATATAATTGAGTGTCGTCAGCGTAACAGTGGAAATTAATTCCATGTTTTCTTATAATATTACCAAGTGGCAGCATATATATTGAGAATAGCAGAGGGCCTAAAACTGATCCTTGCGGTACTCCATAGTCTACTGACGTTATCTTTGATTTTTTCCCATTTAAACAGACAAAATGAGAACGGTCCGATAAGTACGATCTAAACCAGCTTAATGCCTGTCCCTGGACACCGGTGAAGTTTTGTAGTCGATCCAAGAGTATTATATGATCTATAGTGTCGAACGCAGCGCTAAGATCAAGTAGGACTAGTATTGAGATACAGCCTTGGTCAGAAGCTAAAAGTAAATCATTTGTAATTTTAACTAGCGCAGTTTCTGTACTATGATGCGGTCTGAATCCTGACTGGAATTTTTCATAGATATCATTTTCTTGCAAAAAAGAGCACAATTGAGCGGACACTACTTTTTCAAGTATTTTGGACATAAATGGAAGATTTGAAATGGGTCTGTAATTTGCCAAGTTATTTGGATCTAATTGCGGTTTCTTAATGAGCGGTTTTATTACAGCCAGCTTGTATATTTTTGGGACATGACCTAAAGATAAAGACGAGTTAATAATATTGAGGAGAGGCTCTTCCACTACAGGTAATAGTTCTTTCAGTAGTTTAGTGGGTATTGGATCTAATAAACAAGTTGTTGGTTTAGATGCAATGATAAGTTTATTTAGCTCCTCCTGTCCTATCGTTGTAAAGCGGTTTAGTTGTTCTAGAGGGTCCATAATTGAAGCTGAATCATAAGACACCATAGCGGATTGTACATTTATAATTTTGTTTCGGATGCTTTCTATTTTCGCATTGAAGTAATTCATAAAATCATTACTACTAAACTGTAAAGGTATATTTTGCTCTGGTGATGTCTGTTTATTTGTTAGTCTAGCCACGGTGTTAAATAAAAACCTTGGATTATTTTGGTTATTTTCGATTAGTTTGCGGAGATGCTCAGCCCTGGCTGTTTTTAGTGTCTTTTTATAACGTGACATACTGTCTTTCCACGCGATTCTAAAGACCTCTAAATTAGTTTGTTTCCATTTACGCTCTAAGTTGCGAGTTTCTCTCTTGATAGCATGTGTAGCACTGTTGTACCACGGTGCTTTAATTTTCTCTCGAACCTTTTTTAATCTAATTGGCGCAACAATATCTAATGTACTAGTAAGAATGGTGCTTAAACTGCTAGTCATTTCCTCTAATTCATCTGTTTGTTTGGGTTCACTTAGCAGCTTAGATAGATCAGGTAAGCTATTTGAAAATCCATCTATAGTGGTTGGAAGGATTGTTCTGCTGGTCTATAACGTGGCGCAACATGACATATTTCAGCAGTACGTATTATGCAAGTCACCATGTAATGATCAGTGACATCATCGCTTTGCGGTATAATATCTATATCAGTTGGATCGGTTCCATATGATATAATTAAATCTAGTGTATGATTTAGACGATGAGTGGGACCACTGACGTTTTGTTTGACCCCAAAGGAGTTTAATAAATCTGTAAACGCAGCCCCTAAAGCATCATTTGTATTATCTACGTGTATGTTAAAATCTCCAGCAATTATTGCTTTATCGACATTTACCAATAGATCCGAGAGAAAGTCTGCAAACTCTTTTAGGAATTCAGCATATGGCCCTGGAGGTCTATATACAGTAGCCAGGGCTAGAGATAATATAGATTTCCTTCTTATATCTAAGAGCGTAACATTTAGCACAAGTACTTCAAATGAATTAAACCTGTGACCTGTTTTCTGAGTAATATTAAAAATATCTTTATAGATTGTTGCAACACCGCCGCCACGACCGATCAGACGAGGCTCATGTTTATAACAGTATCCTGGCGGAGTAGATTCGTTTAGACCGAAATACTCATTTGGTTTAAGCCAGGTTTCAGTAAGGCACAGAACATCGAAGTTATTGTCTGTGACCATTTCATTTACGATAACCGCCTTAGGTGTGAGCGATCTAATGTTTAGGAGACCTAGCTTTAGAAATAGTTTTTGTTGACTGATATTTAGATTTTCTGGTTTAATTACAATAAGATTTTTGCTAGATCCTACACTAGATTTATTGTTTGGCTTCACTAAACGAGGAATAGACACAGTTTCTATATAATGTTCCACACTATGCTTATTAGTTAAGTTTGGACCGCAAAGGCTGTAATTTGGACTTTGACTCATTAGTCATCTGGTGCGTAATGTCTTGGAAATGTTGTCCGACAGCACAGCCGCTCCGATTCGGCTGGGATGGAGACCATCTGTGCTGTACAGCCTCGGTCTTTCCCAAAACAGATGCCAGTTATTTACAAAGTGCAGCCCCTGTTCATTACACAATGACATTAACCATTCATTTAATGCAAAAAGTCTACTGAACCTTTCCTGTCCTTGTCTGTACGTGGGAAGCGGTCCAGACACGATGATCGCTGCTTTAGGCGCTGTGCTGCGTACCGTCTCGATCAGGCTCCTGTAGTCCTTCTTCAGAACCTCCGTCTGCCGCAGCCTGATGTCGTTCGCTCCCGCGTGCAGCACAACAGCTCCGACGCGCTCGTCCCCGTTCAGGATCTCGGGAACCTGTGCAGCAACATCAAGAACACGAGCACCAGGAAAGCAGTGAGTGCGCACTTTACCTTTATCCGAATTAGCGCGGACATGGCGGACTATGGATGTGCCGATGATCACGGCGTCGTCGCGTTCCGGCTCGCGAAGAGGGGAGAAGCGGTTCCGGGTGGAGATCTCGAAGACCGGGAGGGGCGGAGAGGCAGCTCTGGCTCGAGTCTTCCGCTGTGTGATCCATGGTCCATGTTGTTTCGGTGCCGGAGTGAATGAAGCCTTAGATGATCGCATCTTCCTCGGCAGAGTAACGTACGGCGTAGATGAACTCGGAGTCAAAGAGTGATTTGATTTGTTAGCGTCGGCGCGTGATGCTTCAAGCGTTGAGCGCCGATCCAGCAGCTCGGCTTGCTTCACCAGCAGACCGCGGATCTGTTTCTCGACGTATTCCAGCTCCTGCTTCACCGTGAAGAGCTCGAATGTGTCTTCATCTGCACTCAAAGGTAATGTTAGACACGCATCTGATATGTTCGCCATTATAACGGATGATCAGTAAATTAGTAGTGATACTACAACTATCACTACTAATTTAGGATTGAAATGTCGGAAATAACCAGGATTCAGTGAAACGGGTGTAAAATGAGACGATCAAATAGGCGAGAGGGCACGCGTGGAATGCTAGCGGGCTAAGGCTAGTAGCCAGGATTTAGGGAGGTTGGATATAAGTAGCGAACTAGCGATATCAAAGCAATCCAATTGTTTTTTATAAGGAATACTATCGAGGATAAGTTCACATAATATAAAAATAGAAAGTGCTTGTTTATAAATAAGTGGTAAAGAAGAAAATCAAGGATTTGTGAAGAAATTCTCCGGAGCTACAAACACAAACAACCGATCGCTCGCGCACGCGCAGATTAAGTATGTGAGCGGACAAGGTGTCACCAATTAGATTAAAAAAGGTTAGAGAGAAAACTAAAGCACCATGGTACAATAGTGCTACGCATGCTATCAAGAGAGAAACTCGCAACTTAGAGCGTAAATGGAAACAAACTAATTTAGAGGTCTTTAAAATCGCGTGGAAAGACAGCATGTCACGTTATAAAAAGACACTAAAAACAGCCAGGGCTGAGCATCTCCGCAAACTAATCGAAAATAACCAAAATAATCCAAGGTTTTTATTTAACACCGTGGCTAGACTAACAAATAAACAGACATCACCAGAGCAAAATATACCGTTACAGTTTAGTAGTAATGATTTTATGAATTACTTCAATGCGAAAATAGAAAGCATCCGAAACAAAATTATAAATGTACAATCCTCTATGGTGTCTTATGATTCAGCTTCAATTATGGCCCCTCTAGAACAACTACACCGCTTTACAACAATAGGACAGGAGGAGCTAAATAAACTTATCATTGCATCTAAACCAACAACATGTTTATTAGATCCTATACCCACTAAACTACTGAAAGAACTGTTACCTGTAGTGGAAGAGCCTCTCCTCAATATTATTAACTCGTCTTTATCTTTAGGTCATGTTCCAAAAATATTCAAGCTGGCAGTAATAAAACCTCTCATTAAGAAACCGCAATTAGATCCAAATAATTTAGCAAATTACAGACCCATTTCAAATCTTCCATTTATGTCCAAAATACTAGAAAAAGTAGTGTCCGCTCAATTGTGCTCTTTTTTGCAAGAAAATGATATCTATGAAAAATTCCTGTCAGGATTCAGACCGCATCATAGTACAGAAACTGCGCTAGTTAAAATTACAAATGATTTACTTTTAGCTTCTGACCAAGTCTGTATCTCAATACTAGTCCTAGTCAAGTCAAGTCACATTTATTTATATAGCGCTTTTCACAATACAGATTGTATCAAAGCAGCTTCACAGTGATAACATGTAAGTAGCACAACACAGATCAACAACATTGCTAAACACTAAATAAATAACCCCAACTGAGCAAGCTCAAAGCAAGCCAAAAGCAAGGCGACAGTGGCAAGGAACCAAACTCCATCAGATTGGATGGAGAAAAAACCTTGGGAGAACCCAGGCTCAGTCGGGGGCCAGTTCTCCTCTGGCTTACATTCATATTGTTTAAATATAAATATTAAATATAAATATTGTTTATGATTCAAACGGCGCCATAACATATCGCAGGCGTTGAGTCGTCTCATCACAGGCGTTGAGTCGTCTCATCACAGGCGTTGGGGCATCCGAAATCCCCGTGAGAGGCTGGACACAAAACTGGACCTGACGAACGCCATTTTTCTCGGGACAAGCGTCCCGAGATAACAGCAGAAAGGCAGATGGGAAATAATTAGCATAGCTGATGTTCATAATAATTTCCGTTATAACTCACAAACTCTCCGTAACCCGAACTCTCCGCAACCCAACCATACGCGCCGACCCGTTTGTCTAAGAGGCTGTCGAGCCCCACTGGTGCGTTAAGCAGTTTCAGTGGCAAACGGTTCCGTATGGCATAACAGAGGAGTAGAAGGTAAGCATTATGTGAATGCTTGACTAAAGAGATGCGTCTTTAATCTAGTTTTAAACTGTGTCAGCGAGTCAGAGGCTCGGACCGTATCGGGAAGGCCATTCCAGAGTTTTGGAGCTAAATGCGAGAACGCCCTCCCTCCTTTACTGGACTTCGATATCCTAGGAATGACCAGAAGCCTTGAATTTAGTGATCTTAAGGAACGCGGTGGATTGTAGGGCGAAAGAAGGTCCGTTAAGTACATAGGTGCTAAACCATTTAGGGCTTTATAGGTCAGTAGTAGTATTTTGTAGTTGATGCGGAACTTAATAGGTAACCAGTGTAGAGATGATAAAATCGGTGTTATATGATCATATTTTCTTGACCTAGTAAGAACTCTAGCAGCTGCATTTTGTACTAACTGTAGCTTGTTTATTGAGGATGCAGGACAACCGGCTAATAAAGCATTACAGTAATCTAGTCTCGAGGTCATGAATGCGTGAACTAATTTTTCTGCATCAGAAATAGATAGCATGTTACGTAGCTTAGCAATGTTTCTAAGGTGGAAAAAGGCTGTTCTTGTAACATATGAAATATGATTTTCGAACGACAAGTTGCGGTCTAGTATAACACCCAGGTCTTTTACTGTTGTGGATAAAGTAACAGGACATCCGTCTATATTAAAGTTGTATTGTGAGAGGTTTTGTGAGTAGTTTTTTGGACCAATTAGTAATACCTCCGTTTTATCTGAATTTAATAGCAGGAAATTACGCGTCATCCAGCATTTTATATCTTTGAGACACTCTGTCATTTTAGATGAGTTAGTGTTTTCATCTGGTCGTGATGAAATATATAATTGAGTGTCGTCAGCGTAACAGTGGAAATTAATTCCATGTTTTCTTATAATATTACCAAGTGGCAGCATATATATTGAGAATAGCAGAGGGCCTAAAACTGATCCTTGCGGTACTCCATAGTCTACTGACGTTATCTTTGATTTTTTCCCATTTAAACAGACAAAATGAGAACGGTCCGATAAGTACGATCTAAACCAGCTTAATGCCTGTCCCTGGACACCGGTGAAGTTTTGTAGTCGATCCAAGAGTATTATATGATCTATAGTGTCGAACGCAGCGCTAAGATCAAGTAGGACTAGTATTGAGATACAGCCTTGGTCAGAAGCTAAAAGTAAATCATTTGTAATTTTAACTAGCGCAGTTTCTGTACTATGATGCGGTCTGAATCCTGACTGGAATTTTTCATAGATATCATTTTCTTGCAAAAAAGAGCACAATTGAGCGGACACTACTTTTTCAAGTATTTTGGACATAAATGGAAGATTTGAAATGGGTCTGTAATTTGCCAAGTTATTTGGATCTAATTGCGGTTTCTTAATGAGCGGTTTTATTACAGCCAGCTTGTATATTTTTGGGACATGACCTAAAGATAAAGACGAGTTAATAATATTGAGGAGAGGCTCTTCCACTACAGGTAATAGTTCTTTCAGTAGTTTAGTGGGTATTGGATCTAATAAACAAGTTGTTGGTTTAGATGCAATGATAAGTTTATTTAGCTCCTCCTGTCCTATCGTTGTAAAGCGGTTTAGTTGTTCTAGAGGGTCCATAATTGAAGCTGAATCATAAGACACCATAGCGGATTGTACATTTATAATTTTGTTTCGGATGCTTTCTATTTTCGCATTGAAGTAATTCATAAAATCATTACTACTAAACTGTAAAGGTATATTTTGCTCTGGTGATGTCTGTTTATTTGTTAGCCTAGCCACGGTGTTAAATAAAAACCTTGGATTATTTTGGTTATTTTCGATTAGTTTGCGGAGATGCTCAGCCCTGGCTGTTTTTAGTGTCTTTTTATAACGTGACATACTGTCTTTCCACGCGATTCTAAAGACCTCTAAATTAGTTTGTTTCCATTTACGCTCTAAGTTGCGAGTTTCTCTCTTGATAGCATGCGTAGCACTGTTGTACCACGGTGCTTTAATTTTCTCTCGAACCTTTTTTAATTTAATTGGCGCAACAATATCTAATGTACTAGTAAGAATGGTGCTTAAACTGCTAGTCATTTCCTCTAATTCATCTGATAATTCAGTCCTACTTGATCTTAGCGCTGCGTTTGACACTATAGATCATAAAACACTCTTGGATCGACTACAAAACTATACTGCTGTTCAGGGACAGGCATTAAGCTGGTTTAGATCGTACTTATCGGACCGTTATAATTTTGTCTGTTTAAATGGGAAAAAATCAAAGATAACGTCAGTAGACTATGGAGTACCGCAAGGATCGGTTTTAGGCCCTCTGCTATTCTCAATATATATGCTTCCACTTGGTAATATTATAAGAAAACATGGAATTAATTTCCACTGTTACGCTGACGACACTAAATTATATATTTCATCACGACCAGATGAAAACACTAACTCATCTAAAATGACAGTGTCTCAAAGATATAAAATGCTGGATGACGCGTAATTTCCTGCTATTAAATTCATATAAAACGGAGGTATTACTTATTGGTCCAAAAAACTACTCACAAAACCTCTTACAATACAACTTTAATATAGACGGATGTCCTGTTACTTTATCCACTACAGTAAAAGACCTGGGTGTTATACTAGACCGCAACTTGTCTTTCGAAAATCATATTTCATATGTTACAAGAACAGCCTTTTTCCACCTTAGAAACATTGCTAAGCTACGTAACATGCTATCTATTTATGATGCAGAAAAATTAGTTCCTGCATTCATGACCTCGAGACTAGATTATTGTAATGCTTTATTAGCCGGTTGTCCTGGATCCTCAATAAACAAGCTACAGTTAGTACAAAATCCAGCTGCTAGAGTTCTTACTAGGTCAAGAAAATATGATCATAACACTGATTTTATCATCTCTACACTGATTACCTATTAAGTTCCGTATCAACTACAAAATACTACTACTGACCTATAAAGCCCTAAATGGTTTAGCTCCTATGTACTTAACGGACCTTCTCTCGCCCTACAATCCAGCGCGTTCATTAAGATCACTAAATTCAAGGCTTCTGGTCATTCCTAGGATATCGAAGTCCAGTAAAGGAGGGAGGGCGTTCTCGCATTTAGCTCCAAAACTCTGGAATAGCCTTCCCGATACGGTCCGAGGCTCTGACTCGCTGACACAGTTTAAAACTAGATTAAAGACGCATCTCTTTAGTCAAGCATATTTTCTTATACAGAGGACCCAAGTGACTACCGTGGCTCAACTATATGTTTATCAAGCGACGCAAATACTTTTTGTGCGATAAAACAAACAAAAATAACGAGTTTATTCGACTATTTCTTTTCTTCCTTGTAGGCCAGAAACGAGATTTCCTTAGATTTCCACGACGCATGCGCGAGAATTGCTATCTGCTTACACTACTTCAGATCGCAATTCTCGCGCATGCGTCGTGGAAATGTAAGGAAATCTCGTTTCTGGCCTACAAGGAAGAAAATAAATAGTCGAATAAACTCGTTATTTTTGTTTGTTTTTTAGCAAAAAAAGTATTCGCGTCGCTTGATAAACATATAGTTGAGCCACGGTAGGCACTTGGGATATTTAAACATTTTCTTCATTGACTTTCTGGGCCGTCAAGAGGCAGTCCCTTAGGAGCCAATGTGGTAGTTATACAGCTCTCAAATTTAATCAAAAATATTTTCATTTGTGTTCCAAAGACGAACGAAGGTCTTACGGAATTGGTACAGCATGGGGGTGAGTAATTAATGACTTAATTTTCATTTTTGGGTGAACTAACCCTTTAATATTTATATATAAACAATATGAATGTAAGCCAAAGGAGAACTGGCCCCCGACTGAGCCTGGGTTCTCCCAAGGTTTTTTCTCCATCCAATCTGATGGAGTTTTGGTTCCTTGCCACTGTCGCCTTGCTTTTGGCTTGCTTTGAGCTTGCTCAGTTGGGGTTATTTAGGGTTATTTAGTGTTTAGCAATGTTGTTGATCTGTGTTGTACTACTTTCATGTTATCACTGTGAAGCTGCTTTGATACAATCTGTATTGTGAAAAGCGTTATACAAATAAATGTGACTTGACTTGACTTGACTTAAAGACAAGATGGCCGCCTCCGAGCCAGTGTCTAAAGACAAGATGGCCGCCTCCGAGCCAGTGTCTAAAGACAAGATGGCTGCCTCCGAGCCAGTGTCTATGGACAAGATGGCCGATTCAGAGACTGTTCACATTACTTCTTTCAATCCAGAGACTGTTCACGTCACCGCCTCCGAGCCAGTGTCTACGGAGAAGATGGACGATTCAGAGACTGTTCAAATCACTTCTGCTGATCCAGATTCTGTTCACGTCACCGCCTTCGAGCCAGTGTCTACGGACAAGATGGCCGCCTTCGAGCCAGTGTCTATTGACAAGATGGCCGGTTCAGAGACTCTTCATGTTACTTCTGCCAATTCAGAGATTGTTCACGTCACCGCCTCCAAACCAGTGTCTAAGGACAAGATGGCCGCCTCCAAGCCAGTGTCTATGGACAAGATGGCCGATTCAGAGACTCTTCATGTTACTTCTGCCAATTCAGAGATTGTTCACGTCACCGCCTCCAAACCAGTGTCTAAGGACAGGATGGCTGCCTCCGATCCAGTGTCTCCGGACAAGATGGCCGATCCAGTGTCTCCGGACAAGATGGCTGATCCAGTGTTTCCGGACAAGATGGCCGATCCAGTGTCTCCTCCCGAGCCAGTGTTTGTTTCTGTGTTTGTCTGTCCTTGTGACCATTTCTGTTCTAGTGTCGGTTCCTGAGCCGGTGTCTGTTCCTGAGACCGTGTCTGGTCCCGAGCTGGTGTCTGGTCATGAGGGGTCTTCACCGCCGTGGGCGCCCGAGGGGTCTTCGCCGTGTCCGCCCGAGGGGTCTTGGTCTCTTGCACAGTCTGCTCCGCCCTGGCCTCCCGAGGGGTCTTCATCGCTCTGGTCGCCTACACTGCCTGCTCCCCCCTGGTTGCCTGCACAGCCTGCTCCGCCCTGGCCGCCTGCGCAGCCTGCTCCGCCCTGGCCGCCTGTACAGCTTGCTCCGCCCTGGCCGGCTGCACAGCCTGCTCCGCCCTGGTAGCCTCCACAGCCTGCTCCACCGCAGTATCCAGGTCCTTTTCTGCTCCACGGGCCTGGCCCTCCATCCTGCCCCCAGGTCCGCCTCTGCTCCACCTCCCTCCTGGACATTTTGAGGAGCGTCTGGAATCCACTCCTTAAACGGGGGGCTATGTAACGGTCACCAGCTGGAGTGCCCTTTTGAGCCAGCAGAGGGCACTCCAGATAAGACTATTATCACTCACAAACTACATTTCCCAGAACTCACTGCCCGGACTCATCATCACTGATCACATTCACCTGTACCTCATTCACTGACTGCATTCACATGTGTCTCATCCTGTTAGTCTGTCTATATATACCTTGTGTTCACATTCACTGTTGGCGAAGTCTTGTTGTACTGTGTGTCTGCATTTCTGAGCATTTTCCGTGTTTATTTTCTGGTTTTTGATTTTGGATTGTTCTTGGATTCTGATTATTGCTGCCTGCCCTGACCTCTAAGTGTTTCTTGGATTCCCACTGTGTATTCTCCTTTGTCCTGTCTGCTGATTCTCGACCCTGCCTGTACAACTACTCTTAAATAAAGCTGCATTTGGATCTTCATCTCCAAGTCTCGGAGCAGTTCATTATTACAATAAGACTATCTAATTTCATGTTGTTTTATATTTTATTTGTTCATTGTTTATTTTGTTGGATTTTTGTTGGACTTGGTCAGAACTGTTTCTAAAATATTTATATACATGATTCCTGCTGCCTTTGGACTCAGTGATGCTGAATTTAAATGACTTTAAAAAAAAAAGATTTTTTTCTGGAAGGGACTAAAGAACAAATCATTTTTATCATCTGAAAGGCAGACTAGAAATGTTTTTATCAAGTTAGATAGACATTATATAACAGTTTCAGGGTATGTTTTAGTGTTGGTAACATGTCCCACATTGTCCCACACAAATTTATAATGGGCTTTATGCCCAGCTGCACTACTTCCTGAACTTCAGCCAGCTCCTTGTTTCCTGTCTGCCATTATTGGCCAAATTGATTAATTCAGGTGTGTCTGATTATTGTTGCCATGACTACTGAGGTCAGGTACACCTGAATGAATCAATTTGGCCAATAATGGCAGACAGGAAACAAGGAGCTGGCTGAAGTTCAGGAAGTAGTGCAGCTGGGCATAAAGCCCATTGTCCCACATTTGGTTTGTTTGATGGTGGTAACCCTACCCCTAAGCCATTTTCAAACATTAATAAAGATGCGCATAATCCTGCAAAGATTTAATCCTCCTTCTTTTTCGCGTCTTTGATTACGCTCAAGAAGATGATCATCGGCCCGCCAGGCCCCAATCTACTTCCCTCTTAGCTCGGCTTCACACCACAGATCAATTTGCACAGGTACGTTTCTCCACTGCCACAGCAGTGATGTCTCCTCTGATCCCACAGGAGCTCTGTTTCTCTGGCTAATTTTCTACACTGCCCTAGCAGTGACGTCTCACAGTGGGCTTACAGCGGACGGAGTGAGAGCTTTCCCAGTAGAGCACTTATATTTTTCTCTTTCATCCTGCAAGCAGTTGGTCTCACAGCGGATGCAGTGTGAGAATCTCCTGGGCAAGCACTAATATTTTCCACTTTTCAGTTTCCCTCTTTCCATCCAGCGAGCATTTGTCTCACAGCGGATGGAGCGAGAAAGTTCCCGGTAGAGCACTAACGTTTTCTCTTTCATTTCAACGATTATTTGGTCTTACAGCGGATGCAGCGTGAAAAACCTCCTGGACAAGTACACTACAACCGCACCTCGTTCGCAGTAGGGATGGGTATCGTTAAGGTTTTATCGGTATTACTACTCTTACCAATGGGCTCTATGCACGGCGTTATTTCCGGTGAAGGATTAAGGATGCTCGATAACTTCCGCCGATCATAGAGTCCAATGCAATACCGAGAATTTATATTGAATTTTATACTCCATGGTTATACTAATGAAACGTTAGTCACAAAAACAGATAAAACAGACACCCCTCATTGTGTTTATGCTTCTTTTTAAAATTATATTAAATAAACATAACTATATATAAAATTACATCTAAACGTATGTACGTTTCGTTTCAAAGACGGGAGGACAGTAAATATTGAAGACTCTGCCATAATCCCGTTTTCTCCGGTTTTCCTCCGCTTTAATCTACACAACCGGAAATGGACGAGCATCCTTACGTCAAATGCGGAACTTATGCGTGCATATAGCCCATACCGCTTATCGATCCGGTACTTTAACGGTATTCTTATCAGTTCTTTATGGTGTTTTTTATTATTTATTTATTTTAAGAATTAAGAACATAATTAAACTTTATATTTTGAAAAAGGACACATAAGAAAAAAACAAGTACAAACACAAGAGTACAATTAATCAAAGATGCAAATTATATACAAAGTGCTTTAATTTCAGGAAGGTCAACTAACATATCTTTTCAGGTAATCGTTTCTGTCTGAAAAGAAACCTAGTAATCAAATATAAAATAGCACTGTATAGTTTATCATAGATAGAATAATGTTTATTAAATCTAAAGTTACTCATTCAAAAGCTGTGAGTGATTTTCTCTGCCTTTTGTTGCTTGATTTGCATTAATGGCTGAATCGTCAGCAGGTTTAGGCTATTAGACTGCTGCCCCTTTAAGACCGAGTGCAGATAATGGGGACTGATGCACCATCATTTTCTCCCTATTATTTACGTCCATTTAAGACATAATTGTGTTTAAGTAAATAAATTGTGTTGAAGTGAATCTCAGAGCTGGTCATTTTGACATTTTTATGTTGATAGTTAAGGACGCACGAAGCCGAAGTATAGGCTAATTTTCTTGTCTCGTTGCAGTCCGTTTCGGAGCGCGCACCGCCTTGTGAACAGCGTCTCTTGTGCAGGTTTTTGTGTTTTTAATAGCCATTTTCATGATCTTGCAACAGTAGAAGACAGCATTTTGCAACAATCGCCGATCGTGCTGATTCTGACGGTTACGTTTGGGTTTTAGGAAGAACTGACAGCGCTCCGCAGTGCTGTGAAGTAAAGGAAGTTAAGCTGGACGGATCGTCTCGTTTATTAACGGTTTTATCTCAAATATCTTCTTTTTATAATCTTTAGAAGCCGAAATACAAAATATATTAGAATAATATCCCAGATCTAAAGTGTAAGCACGTTGAATGTTTAGTTCTGTCCTCATTGTCACTCATTAAGCAGGGCTGTCGTGTTGCGCGTGCTGTGGCTTTGCGTGAGAGATCGCTCTCTCTCTTCTCTCTCTCTTCTGAACTGCGAAATTTGCATCACAGACAAATGGTTTAATTAAAATATATTTTATATATAGAAATGGCTGGCGATATAAACATGTTCAAGATAACGTCTTTATAGGAATAATAAATAGTAGGGATGAGCGAGTACAGCATTATCTGTATCTTTATCTGTATCTGTTTACCGTATGAATTATCGGTATCTGTACTCAGACTGGGCGGGGCCTAAACCCGGAAGTGGGTCGGGTAGTCTTGAAATGGGCGGGGCTTTAACCGGTATGTTATTTTAAGCATGCAATTGATATGGGTTGATCTGAAATTGCTATATTTATTGCTGATAAGAAATAAAACTATTTACATGACAGCATCAGCATTGAGCTTCAGATCAATCCCAGATAGCAAACTGACATTGAATCAACGTGGAAATATGACATCGAAACAACGTTGATCTGACATTGTTTTGCTCATCGAATTAACGTTGAACCAACGTCAGACGCGTCCGTCTTTAAAAAAAATCGGAAAATCAACTTGAAATCAACGCATTGTTTCAACGTTATGAAAGCAAACCAATTTTCGATTTTCATTTAGCTTTGAAGAATGCCGCGTCTGACGTTGGTTCAACGTTAATTCGATGAGCAAAATCAACGTTGTTTCAATGTCATGAGAGACGTCGTTTCCACGTTGATTCAATGTCAGTTTGCTATCTGGGATGGTTTTGATCACGATAACAAACGAACTACAGAACAAGTTTTGCAACAATGAATACAACACATGTGGCTGCAATTATGAAGTAAAATGTAATGAACAAGAGTTTTCATCTCAACTACGGCTGGGTGATATGGACCAAAAGTCACATCCCGATATATTTAGGCTGAATTTCGATATACAAAATATATCCCGATATTTTTTCTGCAAAGTGAGATCAAATGTTCAGTCAAAGCCAAATATGACATGATACAAGTAGTTTTATTGAAACTTGAACATTTGCTAAATCAAATGAATAAATAATAAACAGGTTTCTTCACCTTGGGGCTGCATGATTAGCTATGACAAAAATCTTAATTGCAGATTATTCCCTTGGGATTGTAATTGTGATTTATTAATTGGTTTATTTATTTTGTTAATACAATGTTGGTATGCCATACCTTTTTCACAAAAACCGGAAATACGTAATCGTTGTGGAAGCGGAGTTCCCGTCAACTGTTGACACATCAGAAAAACCTACTCTGAGAGGAGAAAATTGATCAGAGAGTCTTCACAACTTCGAAAAAATGTAAACTTGTCATAGTCCGGTTGAAAGTCCGGATCAAAGATGAAGAACAATTTATACAAATATTAATTTATCCCTTGTACACTCAGATTGTTAAATACTCAGAATGGTATTAATATTTTAAATTTATATGTAGCCCACTGTTGTGTGCTCTTATTTATCTTGTTTTATATTGTGGTGTATATTTTTATGTGCTTATTCCGCTGGATACAAATATCTTAATAAAGTTGAAAATGAACTTACGTTACTTCAAAATACACAAATCATAAAACATAAAAAATAAACATAAACAATGACGGCTTAGTGAATGGCGACATGAGAAGTACAGAAGATCACAGGATCAATAACATCCCGCTAGATTGCCTGAATCCATTTCCGTCGAACTTCATCGACAGGGAACTGACGAGGGAAGGAATGAAAACGACAGGTATGGCTGCTTTTGGGAATAACAAAAAAGTCGGTACTCTCACTAGTTGCCTGCGGCACTATCTGTTATGAATGGAGCGGAAGAAGATTACCGTGACAATTACGTATTTCCGGTCACAAATACGGAAGTTGTGAGAAAGGTCTATTACAGTCGTTAAAAAAATATAAAAAATAACACAAAGAAAAATAGGGCCATTAAGGGGTTCATATAGACACGACAGTTACATGGTGAATAGTGAATACACAATACTAACAAGAACTGTTTATGAAACATGGAAATTGCTCCTGGTGAATAGAATTAAAATCATACCTGTATTGCTTCTATTTCGTGTAATTTACAACGTAACGGTGTTGCATGCTCGTATAGTTTCTTTTGCACTTTATATACAGTGAGGCGATCCAGCGCGTGCCGCCGCATTTGCGCGTGCAAGTGAGTGTGCGCTACGACTAACGTTACAGTATAACGGCTGACAGGACAGAAAGTCCGTTTTGCTGAGGTGAAAGACTTTATTTCATAACATAACATGCTTTAATCAAGCACGCAAAGTGGAAAAGGAGTGGCTGGGGCGCGGGGAGCAGTGCAGAGAGCTCTGGGTCAGCACTCAGCAGCTTGCTTGGAGCAAGGATCACAGCGCAAACCTGAACTAGCCTATCTATCTCGATATGCAATATGGTCTAATTACATATCACATTTAAAAAATATATATATTCTTCATATTGATATATCGCTCAGCCTTAATCTCAACATAACTTTTTTTTTTTTTTTTTTTATCCGAGCACAGATATTGACTCGTATTACTCGTATAATATTCTTACTCGACAAAAGTGCTTTATCCGTACCGGATACTTGTTTTCATACTACAGGCCTTTATTTTCAACTCTAATAAATAGTAGCCCAACTTGCGTGTATTTACTTAATTTCTCCAGTACCGACAGCAGAACCGATAACGTCCGAGTTTATCGATACAGCGGTCTTTCAAAATTCAGTACCGGGGCCCGTTTAATACCGGGTTTCGGTACCCAACCCTAGTTCGCAGTCAACAAGGGGTGTCAGTCCAGGCAGTGAGCCACCATCACAGGCCTCCCTGAACAAGCATCCAGGCCCCTTCTCGAGATGACAGCCCGCCATCTTGGCTATCGCCATCTTGACAATCTTGGCACTCTTTTGGGGGTCTTTAGTATGGCGGCTGTCCTCTGCTTTTTAGCCTTTTGGGGGGAGTGCTCTGGGTTCGGGCAGAATTCCGAGCTCGAAGCCCTCCCTCCGGACAGCACGCCAAATATGCATTAAATCTTACTCCCTCAAAATTATATGTAAGTGTGAACTTGTGAAATGAAGTTTTATTAACTAAGTTCGGGAGGAGCACGTTCAGATAATTAACACGAGTCTGGATATTCCTGGGAGAAGCAGCTGCTGCTAAACTTGACGCGATCCCTAGCTCTGATAATACCATCCAGCGACGAATATCAGACATGGCTTGTGATGTCAAAGAGCAGGTCCTGGACTGTGTTCGTGAAAGCCCCTTTCACGCCATTCAGCTGGATGAGTCCACTGACGTCGCACACTGTGCTCAATTGATGGTGTACGTTCGCTTTATCAAAGAGCACAGTGTGCAGGAAGATTTTTTGTTTTGCGTTTCTCTACCCACCCGCACAACATCTGACGAACTTTTCAAGGCCTTGAATAACTTTTACCAGGCTAATTGCCTTGACTGGGGCCGGTGTTGCGGGATATGCACTGATGGGGCAAGAGCAATGACTGGCTGTCACAGCGGTCTAGTAAAACAAGTGCAGGCAGTTGCCCCTGCGGCTGTCTGGAAGCACTGCATTATCCATCGACAGGCTTTAGCAACAAAAAGGATGCCCCAAGAATTGCGTGCCGTTCTTGATGAGGCTGTCAAAATTGTGAACTTAATTAAATCGCGTGCCTTAAACGCCCGTCTATTCTCAATTCTCTGCAATGAGATGGGCGCTCAATTCCAGCAGCTGCTCCTGCACTCCGAGGTCAGGTGGCTCTCTCGGGGCAAAGTCCTCACCAGGCTGTGCGATTTGCGCGAAGAAGTCCTCCTCTTCCTCACTGAGATTAACTCACCACTGGCAAAACATCTGGCAGACATGAACTGGCTTGCTCGGTTGGCCTATCTCTCCGACATCTTCGACAGAATCAACTCCCTCAACACCTCTCTCCAGGGCAAAGAGTGCCACGTCTTTTTGGCACACGACCAAGTGTCTGGGTTCAGGAAAAAGCTGGACTTGTGGTGTGCTCGTGTTGAACGAGGTTCGTTGGAAATGTTCCCAACCCTGGAGGATGTTGTGGAGAAGACAGGGCTGCCTCTTAACTCTGTCCAAACAGTCATCACTGCGCATTTGAATGGGTTGCGTGACCAGTTTGGCGAGTATTTTGGAGAGGACGCATTGGGAAATCAGTGGGTGAGAAATCCGTTCTCTTTCCCAGCCACACCCCGTGATGGACTGAGCCTGCAGGAAGAGGAGGCCCTGGTCAAGCTCAGCTCGAATATGGACTTGAAGCAGCGACTGGAAGAAATTCCGATCACGCGTTTCTGGTTTTCTGTGGAGAGCGAGTTACCCCAGATCTCCAGTAAGGCTACGAAAGTCCTTATCCCCTTCACCTCCACCTACTTGTGTGAGTGTGGGTTTTCCGCACTGACCCTGATTAAAAACAAATACAGATCAAGGCTGCAGGTGGAGGACGACTTGCGTTTATTTCTCTCTGGAGTGCAGCCCCGCATTGAACACCTCGTTGCATCAAAAGCGCGGCCTCATTGTTCCCACTAATATGGACGATACGATTAAATTGAAACTCACGTGTTGTCTTGAATGCATACATTGGTTGATACATAGAGGGTTGATGCCGCTCTTGTAGCGCAAATGACGTGAATGTCGCATTTTGTTTGTTTAAACTTTTTTGTTCAAAAAGGTTTTTGATCGTTAAAAAATTAATGAATATGTGAATCTGTTCGATCTCATAACATGCCTTCAATGCAGTTGACTGTTAAATGTTGTGTTCCGTGAACAAACAGCGTTGTCGTTCATTGATCAGGTAGAGCTATCCATTGTGCTGATTTTGTTCGAGACGCTTTTTCAGCCGTCACGTGTCGTCGTCGGTTGCTTTGGCGCCGATTACACATTAAAGGGATAGTTCACTTCAAAATGAAAATTCTGTCATCATATAGGCTGTTCTTACCTACTCTAAGGGGAGGCTCACATTCACCCAATTTGAAAACCCCTGTGTTAAATAAAATAAAATTCATGGCTCTGGACGTTGTTTATTTTTGTAATGGCATCTGAGTGTTTGCAAGATTGATACATTTAAACTATAGGATTGCCTACCTACTTTAGTGTAGTTTAATGTAAAACCATGCGTAGCAGTGTTGCTGTCCGTGAGGGGAAAAAGTAGGCTACTTCACATTTACGTGAATAGCCTATGAAGTAGGCTGTGAAGTTCTGGTTATTTTGAAAATTAAAGTAACAAAATGTTGGTCTATTGTCACTATATTAACAAATTGTTGTTAACTACAGCTGCGTCCCCCCATATGAAAGTGTGCATCTGAAGCGCTCGGACCGGTCCACGGAGAATTGTTCTTGTCGCCAACTGACTGACAGCTGTCGATGACGAGCGGAGTAACGTTACCTTGCACTGGACTTTTTATATTCAACTGGTTTCAAATATTCAAATAGGGTTGACAAGCTGATATATTCACCTGTCACAGGGTATGGTGGTGTAGGCAGAAGGAACGGGAGGAGTCCAGAGGAGTACGAAGATGCAGGTTTAATCAAAAATACAGGCAGGAAGACAGGGAAACAGGAGCAAACACCGGGTAACATCAAACATCGACCGACAAAGACAGACTGAATAAGATAGAACTAAATACACAGAGGAATCAACCAAAACGAGGTGCAAACAGGTGAAGATGATGAAACAAGACGAGGAACAGGTGGCTGATGAGGGTGAGTCCGGGAGTAGAGACAAAAGGATCCGGGGAAGTGTAGTGCAGATGACGAGACAGACTGGTGCAGACGAAGGACTGTGACATCACCATGGTCAATTTCTGTACACAATAAAAAGCACTAGCCTATGAAATCACATCAAGGTTGCCTGTGAATTAGTGCAAACCACTAATATTAGCCTATAGACCATTTTCCAAGATGTAAACAACACTGGTCCAGAAACACTTCCTGTTTCAGAAATAAAGAAAACAGTTACAAAGATGTTTAACTTTTTGATTCAGTTTTATATGTTTTGTTGGTTGTATTTTATCCCAGCTTTTATGTAGTGTTAAAAAACTGAAACAGGAAGTGCTTCTGGACCAGTGTTGTTTACATCTCGCAAAATGGTCTATACGGTATCCACCAGATGAAGAAGGGTTGGCTCTCAGTCTCCGAAGTAAATACCTTTTTATGTGCTTGAGAGGGGAGAAAGATCGCTCAACTGATGCGGTGGACACTGGAATGGTCGCGATCAGAAGCATGAGGGTATAAAGCTGACATTTACTGACATTGCTCACGCTCAAAACCCACCGAATTTTCATACGGCTGATGACATCAGCGGGGGCTAGCGCCGATACACATCGCTGCCCCCTGGGGCGTTCTGTCACTGCGCATCAAAATTTGATTGGCTAATGATACACGTCAGTCAAAGTTAAGATCAAATGGGAAATGGCAGCTTCAACGGAAGGCTAGCTATTCTACTAGTGCTGGTCCATGGAGCTGTGATGCGTTTAGATGACCATATATGGAAAATACAGCTCAGCCTCAACAAAATATAATATATATATATATATATATATATATATATTATAAATTAATTGAATATTATATTATATTATATTGAATTATATTATGTTATATTATATTTTGACAGGGCCAGCAGAGAAGGCCCTGATAGCCCACCACTGTTTTCTGAACATACAACAAAATCAGCAAACTCCTTATTACATACAAGCATCTGTGTCTGGACCTGAAAATAGTAGGCATGTGAATGTTTGAGCTGTAATTTGCCATTCAATTCCTCCAAACAGAATCTGCCATCAACACATTCTTTGAGGCTTACGCTATCATGTGCACAAAACGGACATTTAACCTCCACTACACCATCACCACAGCAGTCGCAATGTACTATCCCATCTGGTGTAGCACCTTCTGGTGCAGTTCTGGATTTATTACAAAACCACTGGTCTCACATCTGAAATTGGTGTGTGAATGCATTTTCTGATGATAACAAGTTAGTGCCTGTTGTTCATGATCACACCCCCAAGTGGTTGCTTTACTTGTAAAGCCTGTGCTTAGAGGGTAACAAATATTTTTAATGAGGCTTTGTGATGGATTCTCAGGTGATCTGCAATGGTCTACTGCAATGGTACTACAGTGCTAGAGTAACTGTTCGCTTGTCATAGAAATGCACTGTTCATCGAATAGTATAGTATTGGTGTCCAACACTTGAGCATAGAACTCTGCATAGTCTTTCATGACAGACAGCAAGACTGGTTAATCACCTGTAGTAGGGATAGGTATCGTTGAGGTTTTATCGGTATTACTACTGTCAAGTTTCCCACTTTTTTATTCAGCTCTGCCCAAACTTGATATGGCGTTCAAACATTGAAGGACGCAAGAGAAAGCAACTCATTGATTTGACTGTTTATTTTCTGGGATTGCAGAGGTATTTGCAGAAGCAGTAGTCAGCAATAGGTCAGAAATAGATCAGCAATAGATCTGCAACAGATCTGCAATAGGTCTGCAATAGGTTGATAATCTTTAAAGATAAAAATAAACAAAAGAAACACGCATTAAT
Organism: Pimephales promelas; assembly: GCF_988280905.1. Taxonomy (NCBI): domain Eukaryota; kingdom Metazoa; phylum Chordata; class Actinopteri; order Cypriniformes; family Leuciscidae; genus Pimephales; species Pimephales promelas. Next base: position 6,468,965 of record NC_142784.1, on the reverse strand, counting down.
ATAAAAAAGATGTTATTTGAAGTAACATTTTAACATCACCATATTACCTACAATGTAAATCAACTAAATCAAAATGCTTTGACAAGAAAAAATAAATGTTAACAAACTTAAACACCTTTCCCTCAAATCACACCAAATCATACAAAATCTTAGCATCAATCAGTAATGTAGCAAGAAAACTAGCAAAATCCATCAAATATGCTAAAACACAATACTGATCTCTTACAACTTATAGATTACATCAAAAATAAATAAATAAATTCATGTTCATACCAGTTGCGTCTTCAAGTTTGAATTAGTTTTAACTGAATGTGGGTGAAATTCGTTGCAAGTCCAGCAAGAGATCTTCTCCAAACTTTTCACCTGCATGTGCTCTTGTGGTGCACCACTTTATTGTGCCCCCTTGGAAACAAACCCTCTCAATGGTTCCTGCCCAGTCACCACACTGCACTGTCCTCTACAGGAATGTTTGAGTATGACAGAATTTAAAGAAAAACCTCATTGTTTTGACGAAACACCTCCCACTTGACCTCCTGGTTCATGAACCTAAGGAGGTCACTCCAATCACCTTCAACACTTTCACTTTTGTTCTTGATTTTGTTCTTCTAAAGGAAGCAAAACAATCAGTCGTCTTACATCCCTATGAAGGATTGTAGAAGGGATTTTGGTTGACAGTTTCTTCACTGTATCTCTTTGAAAAGGCTTCACAGTTGGGACTGGATAGCTGGGAAAAGTTCTGACATGTACATCTCTGACGATGCCCTTCTTGTCAATATTGACACTGATGACTAGCAAGTTTGTACTGGCCCCTCCAGGCATTTTGGTCAGCAAGCCAGACAACATCTCCAACAGTCACGTTCCTATGGGTTGTGTGCCATTTACTTCTCACAAATAGATTGGGCCCAGCTAACTGACTCCACTTCCTCCAGAACCGGTCAACTTCTGTTTGGATAACTCTCAACCTCTTGTATGGGTAGTTTTCAAAGTCAAAGCATCCAAAATCTCCTCTGGGTCCAGTTCGTCCAAGCAGAAGGGAGTTTGGGCTGATATATTCTATGCAGTCTTCCCGGCTTTGAGTTCTGGCATCTACAGGCCTTTCATTGGCCAGGTTAGCAGCCATATATATAAATGTCTGAAACTCACTCCATGTAAAGAGTCCTTCTCCTCCCAGGTTGTACAAAGCCCGCTTCACTGTGTAAACAGCTGCTTCTGCAGCACCATTTCTGTGAGGGGAGTCTGCTGGGTGGATTTTCCAGCTCCATTCTGTTCCATGCAAGGAAGCTTCATTCTCAAGCTCAGACTTATTTAGTTGATCCAGGAAGAGATAGAGTTCTTTCAGTGCAGGTCTGGCACCCACAAAATTCTTTCCAGGATCTGACCACAGTTTCTTTGGGTGCCCTCTCAGTGCTGTGAATCTCTGGTAAGCCATTAGGAAGCCTTCAGTTGACTGGTCACGGACAACATCTGTGTGTATAGCTCTGGATGACATGCAACAGAAGACAATTCCCCACACCTTGAGCTTCGTTTTCTTCTTCACCTCGTCCTTGACTTCATACGGTCCAAACAAGTCCACCGTTGTATATTCAAATGGTCTGGCTGGTGTTATCCGCTCAGATGGAAGGTCACTCATGATCTGTTGGCACTTTCTGGCCCTAGCCTTTCTACACACAATACAGCTATCAACACTCTTTTTAGCCAGCTTTCGACCTTTCACTATCCAGGCTTTTTTCCTCATCCGGAGAAGTGTGCCGGCTATTTCTTCATGATTTTCACCATGAGCCTCTTGAGCTAGGAGAGTGGATATCCACGCATCATAGGGTAGAATAGGTACAGCAGTTTTGTCCTCATCAAAAGTCTGGAACCTTCCTCCACAAACTAAAAGCCCAGTCTCTTTCTCTTTATAAACAGCGAGTCTGTTGAGAGTGGTGTCTTGAAAGGTTATACCTTCTTGAGCTGCAAGGAACAGGTCTCTTAGTGCATCTCTACACTCCCCGACAGTGAGTACAGCTTGTTTGGCTCTGGACCTCCAATTTGTTGAAAAAGCTCCCTCCCACTTTGGTTTATCTGAGGCTGAATTCTTGTTCAACAACTCTTTCCATCTTCTTGCAGCTCTCCAAACCCAGGCAATGACCCGGATCAGCCTGGTCAGATTGCTGAATTTCTTGATGTCAATCAGATTAGTTACTGCAGAGCCGCTTGGTAATCTTCGGATCTGAATCTTAGATTCATCTGGGTTAGCTTGCTGTACATCTCTCTTGTCTTTCTTGGCCTGCATTCTAGTCAGTGCTGCTGAGAAAGCTTTCCTCTGAAGTTTATTTATGCCTTCTTTGGCATACGTGGCGACTTCTTTGGCTGACTTATGTGGCCATTCTCCCACAGGTTGTCGCAGAAACGCTGGTCCATCCTGCCACATAGAACCTTCCTGGAGGTCTTCTGGGGCTGCCCCTCTTGTTATAGCATCAGCACTGTTCAGGTATCCCGGAATCCACCACTAGTCTTCGACTGATGTGGATTTTTGGATCTCCCCAACTCTATTTGCGAAAAAAGTTTGATATCCATAGCTGTCTCTCTGGATTGCTCCCAGCACAGTTTGACTATCCAGCAGATGGAGCCATCGTTCAACTTCTATTCGACTGTGCTTCTCAACATAATTTCTCAGTCGTGCTGCATAGACAGCGCCACAGATTTCAGCTTTTACTGGTTCTCCCTTTTGGTCCAATGGTGTGAGTTTTGCCTTAGACTCAACCAATCTGACTTGGATGCCTTGCTCAGTCTCCCATCTGAAATACACTACGGCTCCATAGCTCTTGTCACTTCCATCAGAGAATGTTATTCCCCAAGGTTTTCCAATCCAGTTGACTGGTGTGAGACTTCTGTGGAAAGTGATTTGTCCAAGACGTGTGTATTCCTCAAAGAATTGGATGGCTTCTTCCCTCAATTTTTCCGACAAAGGTTTGTCCCAAGTGTCGCGGGTCAAAGTTTTGCCTCCAGCTTCCTGAAATGCCTTTCTGACAAGAATGGCATCCCTCTGTTTGACAGGTGTGACAAGGCCTATTGGGTCATACAAGCTAGCTACTTGGCTCAGCAGTTCTCTTCTTGTCAGTGGGTTTGGAGTTTTCTCTCTCACCTCTTTATCAAGGAGATTTTGGCCAACTCTCATTCTATTTTTCCTCTTTGAAAAATTGATTGAAGTCATGAGATACAGTTTATCCTCTTCAACAAGGTATCCGACTCCAAGAGCTTTATTATCTCCTTCCCTCATCTGGTTTGGAAGAATAAGTACTGTGCTTGACTCCGCTCTTTGTTCTCCTGGTACAATCTCCTGCCTCCCACTTTGACTTGACCAGACCCAGGGCTTGAGGAAGAACCCACCTGCCTTCAGGATCTCCTCAACTCCTTCGATGTTCTGGCCCAGCTTTTTCAAGTCATTATGGGAAGTTAGGATGTCATCGACATAGGCATCCTCTTCAAGAATCCTACGTTCCTCTTCCAGGTGAGCGAACATGGGTAATTTGGCAGTCTCTCTCATGGCCAATTGTGCTATGCACCCTGCTGGTCGATCGCCAATGTTGACTCTGGTAATCACATACTCTTCAATCTCTTCCTCTTCAGTGTCTCTCCAGAGAAATCTGTGGAGGTGCATCTCCAGATCTTTCAACCACACAGAATTGTACATTTTCCTGATGTCACCAAGGGCAGCATGGACGCCTCTTCTGAACCTGAGTAGTACTGCTCGGATGGGATTGAGGACATCAGGCCCTTTCAGCAGAAGGTCATTCATGCTGATCCCTTTAAACTTCTGGCTGCTGTTCCATACCAGCCGCACAGGTGTTGTGAGAGAATGCGGATTTGGTGCCACCAAGTGGCTGACATACCATACTGGCCCTTTCCAGCTGGCAATGATCTCTTTAGTGAGTTTCTTCGCTGCCCTTCTCTCCACCATCTCATGAACTTGTGCGGTGTATGCTATTTTCCACTCTGGCTCTTTTTTCAGTTGTTTTTCTGTCCTCAAGAAGGTGGCTTCCACCCCACTCCTGTTGTTGGGAAGGGAACTTGGATCTTGAATCCACGGGTATCTTGTGTCCCAATGTGGCTTCTCACTGTGAGAATCTGCTTTGACGTAGGTGAGGCCCTTCTTTATGACTTCTAATTCTCTTTCTTCATTTAGAGTCATCTCCTTACCTCCTGGCTGGCAATTGCCACACCGGCATCCTCCACACTTGGGCTCGCAGGCTGCTCCAATGCTGTCCCATTTCCACCAGTTTAGAAACTCTTTACTAGCTACTCTGGTTTCAGCTTTGAACTCTTGTGCTTCTGTGATCTCTTGATACCTCACTGCCGATGCCCTCATGGATCGAGCAAAATGCGTTTCTGAATTGTGCATCGCTATATCCATCTCTTCAAAAAGATCTGGATGCACTCCACCAACAGTCTTTCCCAGTGGGCTTTCCCATAAGACAAGGTCTCCAATCACCTTCACTCTTTGTGGAGCAAGTCTTCCCTCGCGGTGGCTTACCAGTAGCTCAATACTCTCCGGTCTCCTCAGATCTTCTAAATTGACTTCTGGGAAGAACCTCTTGAGTTGCTCAGGCTTGATGACTTTGTGGATGTTGGCAATTTCATTCAAACCATAGCAGATAAGCTCATGAGCTCTCTCCGTGCCCATAGGCATCTTGACCCTCACTTTAAGAAAGTATCTTCTTGTTTTAACATTCATGTTCATTCCTCCAACTCCATGAATAATTAAAGAAATGTTTTCACTTCGAAGATTTAATCTTCTGGCGGCTTTGTTGGTGATGTAGTTTGTATCTGATGCTAAGTCGATCAGAGTCCCAATCTTTTCTCCTGCATTAGCAGTTACCTCGAGCAGCATTAGTATAACTGGCAATACTTTTATAGCACTTGAATCAGTCACTCCAAGCTGACTCTTCTCACCACAGTTTGTCTTCCCAGTAATGTTAGTGAATGCTTTCTTGAATTTCTCTGCCATCTCTGGGGAGAGCTTAGATACAACTTCCTCTTGCTCCTCCGTAAGCTTATGCCTTCTCACATGGGATTGTCTTCTGTCTGAGTCAGTTCTCTTGAAATCTCCCTTCAGACAAAGAAAGAAGTGATGATCTCTTTTACAGTCTCTGTTCCTGCACAGGTAAGTATCTTTGCATTCATCATCTTCACCATGACAGACTAAACACCTTTTGCATGCCCCCAGCTTTTCTACAGCAGCCAACTTTTCCACAGGCTTCAGTTCTTTGAAACGCTTGCAAAAGATCTTTTCTCCATGCTTTTCATCTCCACAGACAACACATCCGCCTTTCCTTGTGGAACGTGTGGACGCATATCTTCTCTCCATACAAGCATATTTCTTTTCTGGCATTCACTAACTCCCAACTGCTCTAACTTCTCTAGAATTTCTTCTTGTGTTTTCAGAAATTTAAGAAGATTCTCAAAGTGATTGTCCGGTGTTACGCCATTTGCTGGGTTAACCATGAAGACAAGCCAATCTCTTTTCATGTTGTCAGGTAACTTACTTTCTATTGATTTGATCACCAGAGGGTTGTTAATGGCTCCCGTGTTTCCAAGTTCTGTGAGGTCATCCAGGGCCTTCTCTATATTTTGAATTAAATCAATGACTTTTCTTGGCTGATTTGCTCTTAAAACAGGAATCTTCTCAAGATCTTCAATAATTTCCAAAGCAATTGTGGACTTGTTTCCATATCTATTCTCAAGCACTCGGAATATGTCTTCAGCAGTGTTGTAGGTAGACAAACGGAGCTCTCTGCACATCCTGTCGTCTATGCTGTCAAAGAGTTGTATCTTTTTAACTTCAGCTGAGCCAGTTGGTTCTCCCTGCTTTTGTAGACTTTCCCAGTCTTTCCTCCATCGATGGAAATTCCTTTTACATCCATTGAATTTGGGTAGACTGGTTGGCTTTATTCTCAACGTTGGTTGTGGTTGTGGAACTGGCATGGGTATCTGGGGAACCCTCGCTCTGTCTCTTTCTTCTTCTGCTATTCTTTGTGCGATGATGAACTCCACCTTTCGTGCTTCAAGGTTGCTACTGCATCCTTTCAGATTCTTTACTCTAGTTTCCAGACTGGATTTTTCTGCTTCTGGAATCCACATCTCCCAAGCTGCTAGGGTAGTGATTACACCTTGGATCATTCTTTTTGCGCCATCCAGCTGGAACTCAAAACCATCTCTGTTTACAGCGACAACGGGTGTTGCAGCAGCTCTATCACAGGCTGTCTCTGCTTCCTGGATTGCTGTTCCCATCTCATCTTTACCATATCTTGACCATAAGTTGAACAGGACAATTTGTTTGACCTCTTCCAATCTTACCTCACATTCATGGATTGTCTTCTCGAAATCAGCCTGCTGCTGCTTATCAAGTTCAGCTTCTTCACCATCTGACATGTCCGCTTCAATGTCTGCCAGTAAACCAGCTCTATACTCATCATTTGTCTCGCCGACACTCCTTGCCTCAGAAATGAGTTTTTTGAACTCCTCTTGTAGTTCACTTTTCATCAAGTTTTTGGCTCCTCTGCTGAGGAAGTTTGCCTGCCTGGTGAATGCACTCTTAGCCAAGGTCCTCTCTTGCTTCAGCTGCTTTACTGCTTTTCCAAAAGCTTCCTCTGCCATTGCGAGACGATTTCAGATGATTCTCTTTCACTGCGTCGACACTTTGAGACGTTTAGGCCTTTGATCCTTCTGTCTTCATTGCCACGCTGATTATCAACTGTCAAGTTTCCCACTTTTTTATTCAGCTCTGCCCAAACTTGATATGGGGTTCAAACATTGAAGGACGCAAGAGAAAGCAACCCATTGATTTGACTGTTTATTTTCTGGGATTGCAGAGGTATTTGCAGAAGCAGTAGTCAGCAATAGGTCAGAAATAGATCAGCAATAGATCTGCAACAGATCTGCAATAGGTCTGCAATAGGTCTGCAATAGGTTGATAATCTTTAAAGATAAAAATAAACAAAATAAACACACATTAATATAAAAAAGATGTTATTTGAAGTAACATTTTAACATCACCATATTACCTACAATGTAAAGCAACTAAATCAAAATGCTTTGACAAGAAAAAATAAATGTTAACAAACTTAAACACCTTTCCCTCAAATCACACCAAATCATACAAAATCTTAGCATCAATCAGTAATGTAGCAAGCAAACTAGCAAAATCCATCAAATATGCTAAAACACAATACTGATCTCTTACAACTTATAGATTACATCAAAAATAAATAAATAAATTCATGTTCATACCAGTTGCGTCTTCAAGTTTGAATTAGTTTTAACTGAATGTGGGTGAAATTCGTTGCAAGTCCAGCAAGAGATCTTCTCCAAACTTTTCACCTGCATGTGCTCTTGTGGTGCACCACTTTATTGTGCCCCCTTGGAAACAAACCCTCTCAATGGTTCCTGCCCAGTCACCACACTGGACTTCTTCTTCTTCTTCTTTTTGTTTCATGGCCGTTCACTCCTTTGGAGTATTACCGCCACCTACTGTATACCTTACGCACATGATTAATGGATCTGATTAAGAAGGAGGAGAAAAAAAAAAAAAAAAAAAACATCCCATAGTATCAGAGCTCGTGTATCAGCTGACGCTGCGTGTTCAGCTCCTCCAGCTTCTACACTGAGCTCCTCAAACCTCAGGATGATCAGAAACTTGTTCTCCTCCTCAGGCTAGATCCTGTGATCTAGTCCTGTAAGCTCTAAAAAGGTTATCACTTCCTTAAACCTTTCTCTATCACTCAAACCCTTTCCCAATAGGTCCATAATGCTCACTGGCCTGTTCTTTATATTTCTAAAAAGAGTCCTACGCTGATCTTCATATTTACTACACTTAAAAAACACATGTTCTACTGTTTCAAGTATGCCACATTCATCACACATACCATTTCCATGCTTTCCCATTAATGCCAGTGTTGACCACACTGGACTGTCCTCTACAGGAATTTTTGAGTATGACAGAATTTAAAGAAAAACCTCATTGTTTTGACGAAACAACTACTCTTACCGATACCGCTTATCGATCCGGTTCTTATCGGTTCTTTTTGGTGTTTTTTTATTATTTATTTATTTATTTATTTATTTATTTTAAGAATTAAGAACATAATTAAACTTTATATTTTGAAATGTAAAATAGAAAAAGCAAAACGAAGAAAAATATATTTTTGTTATGCAGCAGTGTGCAGGCTTTTTTTGTTTATACAAAAAGGACACAAGAAAAAAACAAGTACAAACACAAGAATACAATTAATCAAAGATACAAATTATATACAAAGTGCTTTAATTTCAGGAAGGTCTACTAACATATCTTTTCAGGTATGTTAGGTATTGTTTCTGTCTGAAAAGAAACCTAGCAATCAAATATAAAATAGCACTGTATAGATAGAATAATGCTTATTAAATCTAAAGTTACTCATTCAAAAGCTGTGAATGATTTTCTCTGCCTTTTGTTGTTTAATTTGCATTAATGGCTGAATCGTCAGCAGGTTTAGGCTATTAGACTGCTGCCCCATTAAGACCCGAGTGCAGATAATGGGGACTGATGCACCATCATTTTCTCCCTATTATTTACGTCCATTTAAGACATAATTGTGTTTAAGTGAATAAACTGTGTTGAAGTGAATCTCAGAGCTGGTCATTTTGACATTTTTATGTATATTTGATAGTTAAGGACGCACGAAGCCCAAGTATAGGCTAATTTTCTTGTCTCATTGCAGCCCGTTTCGGAGCGCGCACCGCCTTGTGAACAGCGTCTCTTGTGCAGGTTTTTGTGTTTTTAATAGCCATTTTCTTGATCTTGCAACAGTAGAAGACAGCATTTTGCAACAATCACCGATCGTGCTGATTCTGACGGTTACGTTTGGGTTTTAGGAAGAACTGACAGCGCTCCGCAGTGCTGTGAAGTAAAGGAAGTTAAGCTGGACAGATCGTCTCGTTTTTTAACGGTTTTATCTCAAATATCTTCTTTTTATAATCTTTGGAAGCCGAAATACAAAATATATTAGAATAATATCCCAGATCTAAAGTGTAAGCACGTTGGATGTTTAGTTCTGTCCTCATTGTCACTCATTAAGCAGGGCTGTCGTGTTGCGCGTAGTCTCAGTCTCAGCCTCAGACGTCACGCCCACGGAACGTTGGCTAAACGTCTGATGCATATGGTACACTTAACTGGAAACACTTCAGGAATGTCAAAGTCATCATCTGATTGGTTGAATTTTATCGGATTTCCGGGGGGCGTCAGTGTCGCGTTTATTTTCGGTCAGCCGGGAAACAAATCACAGACGTGTGATTGCGGAAGAAAAACTGTTGTGATTATATGAGTGACAAAGACCATTTATCAAGATCAGCTAAACATAGTTGTATGTCCCCTTCTATCTATTATGTAAGATCAAGTGAAGGACTTAACCGTGAAGGGGATATCAGCCGTGTTTGTGGGCAAACATGAAACAACAGACGCTGACAACGCAGCTGGCCGATTCAGTATTCATATATAGGGCGCACTGGATTATAAGGCGCATGCGATACTGCAGAGTCAAACTTTTGACTGGGTTTGCGTTATGCATCCACTAGATGTGCTAAAGGCTAAAGGGAATGTACCGAGTACGCGGTGCCGGAGGTGAGGCATTTTTTTAGTAGACGTAAGCGCGCTGGGGCGGGGACGTAACTTACATTCGCAGCCTGACTTATGTGAGTATTCAATGTGCAGCGGCTCGCTGACAGCTGGAGACGAGCCGGTTACTGTGAACGGGGAGCGTTTTATGAACATAGTGACGCACGAACAGCGCCAGGGACAGTGTGTCTGTTAAGAGTGAGCACTCGTGAGCGGGCACGTGATTTACACACATAACCTGATTTATACGAGGTTGAACTGGCCATGTGACAAAGCGAGCATAAGATGGACATGAGCGCGAGTTCGTGGGTGAATTTAATAACGTCGAGTGTTGTTAACCAATTGATCCATATATGAGGCGGAGCGCCTCCGGTGACTGCTGCTGACTGACTTGTTGTTGCACGCCGGTCTGTTGTTGTGGGGACATTTCCACGCCCCGAAACGTGACGCTGAACGAAACGAACTGTAATTGGTTGTTTGACATGTCGGTCAAACGGCCTTATGGGCGGGCCTTGGCCAAAGAAAGCTGCTATGAATTCCAGACCTTCAGCCGTCAGTCTGAAGGTCTGGCTACACGAGACTATGTTGCGCGTGCTGTGGCTTTGGTGAGAGATCGCTCTCTCTCTTCTCTCTCTCTCTCTTCTGAACTGCGAATTGCAAATTTGCATCACAGACAAATGGTTTAATTAAAATATAGTTTATATATAGAAATGGCTGGCGATATAAACATGTTCAAGATAACGTCTTTATAGGAATAATAAATAGTAGCCCAACTTGCGTGTATTTAATTTCTCCAGTACCGACAGCAGAACCAATAACGTCCGAGCTTATCGATACAGCAGTCTTTCAAAATTCAGTACCGGGGCCCGTTTAATACCGGGTTTCGGTACCCATCCCTAACCTGTAGCATGCAGCTCTCCCAGGAAAGTAGCGATCTCAGCATCTGTTGGCTCTGACACATCAGGTAGCTTTTGTTTGTCCTTGTATTGTATTGGTTTCCCTTCTAAAAATGTTGTGTCCAGTCTGTGTTTGATTGTAGCTTTTGAGTGAAAGTCAATGTTTTCTACTTCAAGGTACCTTTCCTCTGGTTTTCCACTTGGAAGTAACCAATATGCAGGTTTTTCTGTCACAGTTTTGGACTCACAGAGCAAAACAGCTGCCTTGATGGCGAAAAGAACCGCTCCGACATGGCTACATGTCTCGCCTAATCCCGCCATGCATGTGCAGTGTGCAGCCAAGATAATGCCATCCTTTTGGGCAGTAACCCATGGGCGCAGAGGTGGGGCACTTAACTTCTGACTGTGTTTAACCTACGAAAACACAAAACACAGTTTTGCAGAATTGCAGTTCAAACATTCACATGCCTAGATTATTATGTTCCCAAAACACAGTTTCAAAAGGTTTTCAGATATTGTGGTATAGTCAGTGGTGGAATGTAACAAAGTACAAATACTTTGTTACTTTAATTAAGTACATTTTTCACGTATCTTTACTTTACTTAAAGGAACACTCCGACTTTTTGGGACTTTAGCCTATTCACCTTACCCCCCAGAGTTAGATAAGTCCATACATACCTTTTTCATCTCCGTGCGTGCTATAAGTCTGTTTGACGCACCCACCGCTAGCCTAGCTTAGCACAAAGACTGGATGTGAATGGTTGCAGCTTTCATACTAATCCAAATGAGTGACAAAATAACGCAAACGTTTTCCTATTTACATGTTGTGGTTTGTATAGTCACAGAGTGTGCAAATATCAAGGCCATATGAGACACAGACATCTTTTGACCGTATAAATACTATATTTTCTGAAGGGGAAGCACTGCTACTTGGGCAGAGTGATAACAATCTCACCTGAGACGCACCGTGACGAGGAGCAGAGAGTTCGCTTCGCTCAGCGTTGGAATAAAGAGTCAGCAATTACTAACCTTAGATAGAAAAGCATAGTTTATCATGGGTGTTTGCTTTATTGTATGAGCTGTGACAATAAACAGGGGAGACCAGGTAATACAGTACCATGTTTCATTGATTTCCAACCAAAAACGCACCCAGATTTATAAATATCACATGAATAAATAATTATTATTACAGGAATCAATATATTTTAAATGCAATTTATTAGCTGAACCAAATGTAGGCTATTTAGCCTATATAATATACAGTATTGCATTACTATAGGATAGAATAAGGGGAAAGTAATAGCAAAAATTGTTTTTGCACAATGAACTCACAGCCTATCGTACCCTTTTGCACGCTCAAGTTCGTTATTTCCATGGTTATTTCAAATTTAGGCTACTATAGGCGCGCCGCGCGCAGGGTGCAAGTTTAACGCGGTGAACGCGCTCGTTTTTTTTTCCCAAGCGCGTCCGCACCGCATCAAGATAAAAACATATTCATACCCTAATCATATAATAGTGTCACTAACGTTACATTAGATCTGGCTAATGGCACTGTTACAGTAGGTCATCTAAAAACGAACACTTACCTCAGCTGCAGGTGATCCACTTGTCCTGTCTGTGCTATAGATGGGATGGCCGTATCCTTCAGCACATTATGGTCCGTGTGGCAAATTCCATTTTTTCAAAATAGTCGTCCTCATTGAAATGTACCGAGCAAACATACTGTAATGTCCCCTGATAATCTTAGGTGTGTTTGGATCAATATCCAGAGTAAGTTAGCCATTTCTTCATCCAGTCAGCATATTTAGTTGGAATTCTGTGAAACATGGTTACCTCCCCTGTTTACAGTCGCAGCTATTTACAATAGAGCGAAAACCCATGACTCTAAACTACGCTTTTACTATTTATAAATTGCTGACTCTATTACCCAAACACTGAGCGAACTCTCCGCTCCTCACCACGGCTTGTCTCCGGTGATGCGGTTATTACGCCATCAAAGTAGCAGTGCTTCGCCTTCAGAGAATAGTTCCCAGGTTTTATACGGTTAAAAGATGTCTGTGTCTCATTTGACTTTGTTATTTGTACATTATGTGACTATACAAATCACAACATGTAAATAGGAAAATGTTTGCGTTATTTTGCCACTCATTTGGATCAGTATGAAAGCTGCAACCAGTCACATCCAGTCTTTGTGCTAAGCTAGGCTAGCGGTGGGTGCGTCAAACAGACTTATAGCACGCACGGAGATGAAAAAGGTATGTATGGACTTATCTAACTCTGGGGGGTAAGGTGAATAGGCTAAAGTCCCAAAAAGTCGGAGTGTTCCTTTAAGTTGAATAAATTGTGCATACTTTTTACTTTTACTTCGTTACACTTTGCAGCAATTATTCTATTTTCTACTCCACTACATTTCTACAACTTCTGTTACTTTTTCAGTAGATTTTCTGATCGTCTGACGTTACCTCGTTCGTTGCACGTTTGTCTCACCAGTGACGTTTGGTTGCCATAGATATATCAACCCGAGGTGCGTTCCATTTGACAGGGTCCCTACGCAGTGTTCACTGCTCCCTACTCAACACGGTATATCAGTTGAAGTGGACTTCACTGACTTCCTGTGAAGTGATGTATCGATGTTCCCTTATTCCCTATGCCGTTTGCAGTGCCCTTCGAACTGAACATGTTCGTTCCCTTCGAATTGGAATCTCATTTAAGATGGCGAAATACCCTGTGAAGTCCACTTCGCAGTCCACTTACGGTCGAATGGAACGCACCTCCGGTCACACTAAATGCGTCTCGCACGCAGTGTGTTTCTCGTGCAATTTATACGCGAAAATTTGTTTTCATGTGCATAGGAAACGCACCGTGTGTAATATACGTTTGGTTAGGATTATGGCCAGCCAAGAGGTTCAGAATTACACCATAAATGAATCGCATTTACTGCCAAACATAGTTATTAATATATAGTAAGCATAAGCATGATGTGCAGCTATATTGCCTAATTGCAAGCTTGTTTCAGAAATGGTGACAACAATTTTTTTCCATCATTATTGAACATTATTATAGGAGTATTAGGTGGAACGGGTTAGAATTAAATGTTTTATTAATCATTTGAAAAAAATAGACATTAGGAGAATAAATTGTTACGCAAGTACTTTTACTTTTAATACTTAAAGTACATTTAAAATCAGGTACTTTTTACTTAAGTATGGTTGTCATTGTGTTACTTCTACTTTTACTAAAGTAAATATTTATCTGTTTATTTCTACTTTTACTTAAGTACTGAGATTCAGTACTTCCTCCACCACTGATAATCACGCAGTGTGAATGAGCAAAGATGCGATCTGAGAGAATCACAGACGATTCAAAATCCTGCTGTGTGAATAGTGCTCTGACTGAAAACTACATTGGCATTTACCGACAGCCAATGAGAGAGCAAGATATACAGAGCAGTGGGGAGGTCGGCGAGGAGTTACAGATCACATATCAACATTGCATTGTTTCAGAAAAAGGCTTCTTCTCTGTCTATACGCCTTATTCACGGCAGTGCCATCTTTGATTTTTAATGAGAATGAAAGCGAGGCTGTGAGGGATAGAATCGTCAAATCTAAATGTGTCGCTGCGCTACACACATCTCTTCAATGGGCTGTACTGTTATTTAATGTGTTTTCGGTTTGTTCTGCTCATGAAACACTGGAAAAATATCTTTCCAAGAAATTTCAGTTGACAAAAAACTCCAGACAATGTAAGCTGTGGAAAATTGTAAGTAATCTAGCAGCTTTATTCAGCTTTTTACAGCAGATGCCATTGGAAACACGGTAAGTCTATCCCTCACAGCCTCACTTTATAAGGTCTATTTGGACCCAAGAAATGGATGAAGAATTAGTACAAATTTGACAAGAGCACCCGTGTCTGTTTGACGTTTCATCTGAGCTGAAAAAAAAGGGTCGATTTCGACCCCAACATGATGTTGACGAGACGGGAATAAGATGGCAGACATCGCGAACAATGTTTCTATGTGCAGTTTGTTAACATATAACATTAGACGTCGTCTTTTTGTCTAATGACTGTACCTAACATTAGTCGTTCACGGTCAAAACACTGTGGTGTAAACAGTTTGATGTCGGGAAATTCACTGCCCAGAGCCTGTTAAACTGAAGCCAACCAACCCTGTGACGTCACATGTTAGAATACTGCACAATGGCGGCGCCCTGGCGACAAAAGATATAAAGTTTTTTTCTTTTATACGTTTACATTTGTCATGTTTCTTATATTGTTGATTATAGTGGAAATCTATCTTGTAAATCATGTAAACTTGATTGTCTGAGGAGACCTCCGGTCGATTTTAACATTGAGCGAATTTTTTTGTACATTTGGAGTGCTGTCAGTACTTACAAAAAAATTACAAAAATCGGTGTTGCCTACACCGTGTTATTGTCTTTTTGATTTGTCATTACGAGTGCACAGCCATGTGAGTGGTGTTATTAAGAGTGACCACGGTCAATCCGACTGCAGATCTATATGTAATATGTATAAATAAAAATTATGTTAATTCAGCCAGCTCACATACCTGTATTTACTTCCTGTTTTTGGTTGAAGCCCACAGTAGTCGATTGACAATATCACGCACGCGATCATTAGTCAATATCATCTCAAACCCAACACTGTGTTGTAGGGCTGTTTTCGACTAAGGATTTTCGTAGTCGAATCTGATTCGTTAGATTTTGCCGTAGTCGACTGATAGTCGAACCTTTTTTTTTTTTAGATAGGTCTAGCAGCTATATTTTTTCCATTTCAAACAAAAGAGATGGACGTATGCGCATTAGGCTATTCGTTCTGTGTTTTTTTCTAAACGGTTAGGCTATGTTTAGGTAGTATTTTTCATGTTTTTATCACGCAATCATGTTTTTGATTCGGTGGTGAGCTTGTAACTTGTAATTTAACGCTTTAGCCTGAGGGTAGCAGCGGCGCTGCCGAAAATAAAAAGCTGTCACAAAGAACAATTATAGCTAGGAGACATTTTAATTGTTTATTAATAAAGATGAAGTTGACGATGCTGCGCGATCTTCGCATAGTGCATGCTCCAGAGAGAAATGCACAGTTCATTTCATAAGCAGAGAGCATTACGTTTTCTTTCGTTTTGAATCGTTCTATTTACAAGTAGACATTTCAATATGGTCTGTGGAGTAGACTATACTTATACGCTGAGTTGCGGTAGCTATATTTATGAGACGAGCTCCAGTTCACACATCGGTGCCTCCAATGTGCCTCCGTGCCTTGATTATCTTCAAGTCAAGTCAAGTCAAGTCACATTTATTTATATAGCGCTTTTCACAATACAGATTGTATCAAAGCAGCTTCACACTGATAACATGAAAGTAGCACAACATGGATCAACAACATTGCTAAACACTAAATAACCCCAACTGAGCAAGCTCAAAGCAAGCCAAAAGTCTGCTTTTCCTTCTTATTTATTAAATCCAGACAATTGGTTGATGAAACATTAATTAAAATCAAGATAAAAAATTAAATTCACTTTAAAGAAAGGCTTTGTGTTTTTCTGTTTGAGGTCTGTGAAAGTTTTAAAGCAGTCTTTAAGTGCTGCTTCAGAGCGCTCGTGTCCATCGGAGAACTGTCACGTCTGTAACATTGTGTTTTGTGGAGAGCCAACCCTTCCTCATTTGATTTGAGCAGTGTAATTCACAGAATTACAATAAAATATATTTTGCCTCCTAAAACTTAAAGATTTTTTGTCACGCATGATGCTTGTCTATTTCAGGCTAAATATAAAACGCATTTATACCGTATTTTCCGCACTTTAAGGCGCACACACATAAGATACTGCAGTCAAAGGTTTGACTGGGTTTGCGTTATGCATCAAGATGTGCTTGGAATAGCGAGTGCGCGGCTTCGGAGGTGAGGCGTTATTAATGTGAACGCGCTGGGGCGGGCACGTAACTTACATTTGCAGCCTGACTCATATGAGTATTCAATCAGCGGCGGCTTGCTGACAGCAACGGCTGGCTGTTTTGAATGAGACGACCCAGTTACTGTGAACGGGGAGCGCTTGATGAACATTTTGTGACGCGCGAGCAGCGCCAGGGACACTGGCCCTCATTTATCAATCTTGCGTAGAAACGGGTGTATATTTTGGTGTAAGGTTATACTTACACTCCTCTCACCGCCTGATTTATGAAGATGTGCGTACCTTTGAAATCCAGGTGTACGCAATGCCTGCCCTTGATAAATCCCGCGGCCGAAAATGATCGTCATTAGAATAACACGCCCCTAAATATTCAAGTCTCCGCTCCCCCACGCCCTTATTTTACGCCATGGACACACGGAAGACGGCAAAGAAGAGAATCTTCTCCGACGTGGAGACGAAATGCCCTATCACAATGCATTATTTTACAGCACGTCTTTTGAAATTAGCATTCAATTTCAAATCATGTCACATGTATAATAGTGATGATGATGATGTGATGTGAAGTACCATTCATTCACATTAATAATTGCATGACAATTTGTAATTTTAGTATTCTTCTTATTATTATGATTTGCATTAATGATGCTTATTGTTATTTAGAAGACGGATGTCGTCATTATTATTTCTATTATTATCATCATTTAATAGAAGAAGAATGTATTTTTTATTATTTTGTCAGTCTGAATTATTTTTTCGTCATTGAAAGCCTTTCGGCTACCGAACCCAGTCCGTGCGCACCTGCCGGGGATAATCCTGAAACGTCAGGGTAAAGTGGGCTCGCAACTGAAGGAATATATGCTTACAAATCAAATGCTTTGGTAAAGTCACACAAATTAAACATTGAAGTCCACGTTACACAAAAATAAATACTTAAGTTTATAATTTCTATGTTGTTTTTTTGTTTGTTTGTTTGTTTGTTTTACAGTGGGTCATAATATATCATATCTTTTAGTTTGTCAGTGCGTTTTGTGGTGTTAGGAATTTTTCTGCGCATTTCCTCACTAACTCAAAATGTGCGTATACCACCTCCTGAGCTGTTGTAGGATTCGAGCGTGCCGTACGCCAACGTCCATATTGATAAATCTCAAACTCACCGTGGTTTTGAGTGTACGCAAGGTGTACGCTGGAAATGTGGTGTACGCACTTTTGATAAATGAGGGCCAGTGTGTCTGTTCGTGTGTCTGTTAAGAGTGAGCGCTCGTGATCGGGAGACACACATAACCTGATTTTTACAAGGTTGAACTGGCTGTGTACTATTCAACTATAATGTTCATAGTCAAATCAGACCTCTCCGAATCCAATCCTCGAATCCTCGACTATTAGAAGTCAGCCCTACTGTGTTGTGTTCTGAGAATATCAGCTCAAATGGATAGTTCATCCGAATCAGATGTTGAACACACAAAGGAGGTTTGAGATGATATTCACTAATGATCGCGCACGTGAGATCGACAACCGACTACTGTGGGCTTCGACCGAAAACAGGAAGTAAATACAGGTATGTGAGCTGGCTGAATTAACATAATTTTCATTAATATCTTTCATATCTACTGCAGTCAGATTGACCGTGGTCAATCTTAATAACACCACTCACATGGCTGTGCACTCGTAATGAAAAATCAAGGATTTTAAGAGGCTAAAAGCAGGTTTAGAACATGCCCCATTGAAGTCAACAGGGTGCGAATTTTTAAAAGACGATAACACTGTGTAGGCAACACCGATTTTTGTCGTTTTTGTCTGTACTGACAGCACTCCAAATGTACAAAAAAATGAGCTCAATGTTAAAATTCTACTTTAACATTCACAACCTTTAGAATTACATTGGCTTTTACATTGTTTTTCTTAAATATATGTCATTATATGCATGTACTGTATATTTTATGTCACTTTGGACAAAAGCATCTGCTAAATACCTTACACCGTGTCCTAACTACACGCGACGCGATAAAATTCCAGCGACAGCAAGTGTGTCTGTCCACACTAGACGCGACTGTGAGATGCCACACATTCAGAACAGCGTGTGAGCTTATGGTGTGAGCAGAGTCTCTCTGTGAAAGCGCACTGTTGGCCCGCACTCGCATTGGAAATGGGTAAGGACATAATAAAATCAAGAAATAACATTATTAAAAATCAAAACATTAACAAAATATACTCATTGACTAATTTTGTTATGAAGTACAGTTGTATGTTTGCATAGAATTCATTTTGAACGCTATATTACATGCTTTCAAAATCTGAGGTAAATTATCCGTTATCGCTTGTGGCACAGTGAGCTATTTTTAACTAAAAATAAATAATGTGTACTCATAACCAATATAATTTCTTCATTCTGTCAGCCGCGACGTCGCAGAAATAGGAACCGTTTCTAAATTAGAAACTTCGCGGGTCGCCGTCGCGTCTGGTTAGGACAAAAAACTCTGATTAACATGGAAAAGATACCTTTTATCGCGTGTCGCGGCGTCGCGTGTAGTTAGGACACGGTGTTAACCATACTTAAAAATAATTTTAAGAATTAATGAAAGTCATAATGTTAAAACTACTGTCCGTCAAACACTTCTGTTTACACACAGCAGTTCTGCATCACAATCCGTACACGAAAACTCGCTTCCGGGCACGTAAAAACGTCAGAGTAACCCTTAACGGATTAGACCAATGAACTTTTGATATGTCATTTACTGGGGGAGGGTCTTATCTTCGTTTCTTAGCTTTGATTGGTTTATTTTTGGCCTATGTAATGCTCATGAATGGCGATTTGCTGAGGCTGCGCTGGGTCGGGAACTATGTTACGCGTCACAAGATTCCGTACAGTCATGGTTGGGAGCGTAACATGAAACCGTACAACGAGGCATCATGATTTCGACGGCGTGAAGGTATCGTTTATATATAAATTTATGTGAATTAACTTAACTTTTGCTGTTTGTTACTTCATATGCTATGAATATTATCTGTTGTCAGGCCGAAATAACCGATTTGGATGTCTATTTAGTTTCAGTAAAAACTTCACGTGTTTTCAAAGGTGTGTAGGTAGCAGCTCTGCTAATGTTTTATTCGATAAACTTACTTAGCTTCTGCTTTTTATTATTTGATAGGCTGTGTAAATTATGAAAGCTTGTATCCTCCACCAAAAGTCCTTCATTTAGATCATCATTTAGTTTCAGTATGCTATTTTTTTTTATCACTGAGGTCTATAATAACCCGTCAATAACGGTCACTGTATCAAACATGGCTTAAGGTTTTAGGAAACTGTGTGCTACAAGAAAACACTGATGCACTTTTGATAAATGTTTTAGGAACATGAACATATTTATTAAAACAAATAAACAAAGAATGCAGTAAATATAGAAATATAAAATAGAACATGTAATTGATACAATAACATATCAATAATAATATATACAATAATAAAACCAAAACTATTTACAAGCAAGCACTGATGTCACACTCCCTGCACAGCCATGCCTCCTCTGGTACCACATTAGTGACACACTCAGTGTGGTACCAAAGGGTGCAATTTTCACTCCACTATCTCTGTTGCAGTTCCTGGGGGGCTTGGCAGCTTGCAAGCTGCACAGATGTCATTTTGGAGCCACTCCTGCTCTCTCTCTCTCCGTATTCTTTCTCTCTCTTGTTCCTTCTGCTTCTCTCTCTCTCTCTCTCTGCTCCTTCTCTCTCTTTCTCTCTGCGCCTTCTCCCTCTCTCTCTGCTCCTTCTCTCTCTGCTTCCTCTTCTTCTCTTCCTCCATCAATGCTTTCCTTTCCTTGACTTCCTTCATCCTCCTTCTCTTCGCCTCCTGCTTCTCCCTCTCTTCCCTCTCCTTCTCAGCTTGGTGAGATGCAAACTCGTCACTGGTAATGCAGCGTGCTCCAGAAGGAACCTGCTGCCGCCGCCTCCTCCGGGCTGATTGGTCAAAGCGTGGGGGGACCAGGATGTGGGCGAGCCCCGCCGGGATAATTCCAGCCGTGACCAAAGGATTTGGTGGCTGATGGCAAGTGGGGCACTCTACAAAGCCAGCAACAACTGGTACTGATATGTTGTCGGGAGGAGCCTTGGCGATGGTGGTGGCAGGAGGGGCTGGGTGGATTTGGGCTGTGGCGATGGTGGTGGCAGGAGGGGCTGGGTGGATCTGGGCCGTGGCGATGGTGGTGGCAGGAGGGGCTGGGTGGATCTGGGCCGTGTCGATGGTGGTGGCAGAAGGGGCTGGGTGGATGTGGGCCGTGGCGATGGTGGTGGCAGGAGGGGCTGGGTGGATTTGGGCCGTTGCGATGGTGGTGGCAGGAGGGGCTGGGTGGACTGCCACTGGAGGGATGATCATCATCTGAAATATAAATTAGAGGAGATAAAGATATTAGTATATCAGGGCCTATTTTTATAATATAAATATATTTTTGTCTTATTATTGTTTGCATTGTTTCCATTGTATTTAGCCTATGCAGTGTCTATTTTTTGTTATTTTGTTTGTACCTGATCACTGTCCTCCAGTGCGTGCCTGTTCAGGGGGAACAAACCTGTCAGCCGGAACCCCTTCTTTATGTTCTCCATGGTGGCCGCCTTTGGGTAAGCAAATTTTAATATTGAAGAAAAATGCTTTTTCCCCAGGACAAGGTCTCCCCTAACCAGTCCCATATTTGTAACCAGCTTGGTGAAGGCCTCTTTCAGGGGCCCGAAGAGAGACACATCGTGGGGCTGAAGGGCATGGGTGGTGTGGCTTGGCAGGCACACCACCTCCACACCATTGCCCCGACAGAGGTCCACCACGTCCTTGGACATATGGGTCTCGTGTTGGTCGCAAGTTAGCAGTAGTGGACGCTCTGCCGGAGCATGCTTCAGGAAATGTTCAATCCACCTCACGAACAGGGGCCCATCCATGTAGCCCTTCTCACTGATGGCATACAGGGCGTTGGGGGGGCCATCTAGCGCATAACTGTTACTGGGCAAGCATTGGCCATATATAATCATGGGGGGATGCTCACACCTGCCGCGCTAGCACAGCAGAGGACGCTGATGTGCTCCCTTGTTACCACAGTTTGGCGATATACATGTTTTTGTCCCCTCTGTGCATACACCTTCTCCTTCCTGCTTTTTTGTTTATGCCCAAAGCCTGTTTCATCACAGTTGAACACCAGGTGAGGACGATCATGCCAGCTCTTCTCTGCAAATATGGGCTACAATATGTTGAAGAGTGCCTCCACCCGAGGCACCGTCACACAGAAGACCCTCTGCCGGTCCAGGGAGTCGGGGGTCCTGGCCAAAAGCTCCGGGTGGCGTTCCCGGAAACGGCACCACCACATACGGCTCAGCCCATGGTCCTGAAGAGTGTTGTGGGGGATGCCGTAGCAGACCCCCACCGTTCTCAGGCTCTGCCCTGCCTCCAGTTCCTCCAGGGCCGCCTTCATGTCCTCTTCGGTCCATTTTTTATAAGTTTTGTTTTGTTTTGGCATTTTCTGAAAACGCACACAAAAGACTTGAGTTTTCTGTTTTGTTTGATTTTTAAAATAAAGAATTTATGGTTCATTCATTCGCCTGTTCTTTGAGATCACTATAACTATGTATATAAACTTAATAAAATGGGTATAACACTGTTCATTCATTTATTCATTAGCTAGCTATTTGAGATCACTGGGTTGAAGCAAAATGATAAAATGGCTTAATAAACTGTTAATTCATTTAACTTCGTTTATGGACACCCTGCCTCATCGTGCAGGGTGTCTTATGGTAGTTAGATTTCATTATGACACAATTTACTACACATTTGACTCTTTGGGTGACTTTAAAGTCCTTATAGCAGCTGCTATCGCTGATCTGCAAAATATTGTTCATTACGGAAAATGGCGCGTTCGGTCACCTCAGGTCGTTTCCAAGACCTTGTGAACATAGTTTTTAAACCGCCGTTTAAAATTGGATTTTATTAACCTTATAAAGCACATTTTAGGTTAAAAATGTTCAAAACCAATTAACCATTACGTTTAACTTCAATACTATAGACCACATGACCAAAACTTCATTCATTTCATTTGCTGACTCTTCCCTCCTTCACCGGAACCTACGTGAGATCCTTGCCACTGCCATTTTTAAATATCACTCGGGTGTCATTGTACTTACCGCTGAAATGTCATCTTCAAAGGGAGTGGACTTCGACAATGCGTGAAGAAAATCAAAGATGACAAAACACAGTTTCCAAAGGTATATATAACTTTATTTGACCCGGAAGTGATTCATTGTACATTTGATTCAAAGGGTCACTGTACGGATTCATGTTACGGAAGCACCGCTGTACGGATTGTGATGCAGACCTTAATACAAAGTCGCGACGCTTTAAGCTTGACGTCGACTAGTCGCGTTGATCATGTGACATATGATTGCGCTATTTTTATACTATCAACATGGCCGCGTTGCAGTCGACAGCAAATGAAAAGCCCACACGGTCGTTGCTGCAAGAAAGCAGAAGTAGTGGGCCTAACGTTACATCAAGTGTGTGGAAATATTTTACTAAAGATGAAGCTGGCAAAAATGTCACCTGCAAAATATGTAAGTCTGTCCTGAAGTACAACAAAAGTACAAGTGTAATGTACACACATCTGAAAAGGCATCCGCTAACTACGTCGAGTGAGGAATGCAAACCATCTCAACAACAGTCAATTAAAAACTTCACCAAGCAACCTGCTGTGACAGAAAAAAGACGGCAGCAAATTACCAATTTACTGGTGAATTTTATCGTCAAAGACATTCGACCTTTAGCTGCAGTGCACGGAGAGGGTTTTGGAGAACTACTGCACTTTTTTGAACCTGCTACGATATTCCATTGTACAAGACATTGTGGAACACTATCAAACACCAGTACGACAGCATGCGTGAAAAAATTGGGGAGGAGATGAGAAACCAGACTGTGTCGAGAACAACTGATTTGTGGACATCCTCCACTATGGAACCGTATATCACAGTAACTGCTCACTATATCACCGACACGTGAAAGCTGACATCCCGAGTGCTGTGTACATCAATGATGCCAGAGAGACATACTGCAGCCAACATCGCTGACCGTCTTTCTGAAATAATAAAGGAATGGGGCATACAGGTGTTTTGCACAGTCCACGATAATGCCAGTAACATGAATTTAGCCATGGAGGTATGTGAAATGTTTCCTAAAGATCTGGGGTGCACCGGACACACCCTACAGCTAGCCATAAAAGCTGGTTTAGTCTTACCTGACGTTGCTAAGGCTATTGATGCAGCAAGGAGAGTTGTTAGTCACTTTCGACACTCAGCGGTAGCCACTTGTGCGCTAAGGAAACGGCAGGAACAACTTGGCATAAGACCCAACAAACTTCAGACTCCGATGGAATTCCACATTCGTAATGATCCAGCGGCTGTTCGAGCAAAGAATCGCGGTGCAATCTGTGCTCGCAGATGAAACCGTCACCAAACCAGCCATCCAAAGGTCACTCGTCCTGAGAGCATCCCATTGGGAGATGCTGGAACAGCTGATTCCAGTGCTCCAACCTTTGGCCAAGGCCACCGAAATAATGTGTGCGGAGTTGCATGTGGGGCTATCTTTCATCTTTCCAGTCATTTTCAACCTGATCCGCACCACTCTGCGCGTCGAAGCATCTGACATGGCCGCTGTACGTGCCTTTAAAAACCACAAAATATTACTTTCGTAAATAAAGAGATTTCCACCGGATCAGCAACTACACAGTTAGTGCCTTTTAAATAAAGAAACATGGTAAATGGTAAATGGACTGTATTTATATAGCGCCTTCATAGACCTAATGGTCACCAAAGCGCTTTATATTTGCCTCACATTCACCCATTCATACACTCATTCATACACCGACGGCGGTGACAGCCATTGCAAGGCGCCAGCCAGCTCGTCGGGAGCAGTTGGGGTTAGGTGTCTTTTTCTGGCACAGGCACTTGCAATTGGGAAGCATATTTTGTGCTCTGGCATCCTCTGCATTCACTCCTGGTCAAAATTAAGAGAAATTTTGAATTCTTAACGTTCTGACATTAGAAGAGGTTTGTGTCCCTGGCCAGTGAGCCATTGCATCACACGGGGGACAGTTAAGGGCAGGATGTCTCCATCAGGGTTATCCTCTACAAGCAAAAGAACTTGTTATCTCTAGGGTTGGTATTGTCTGAATTAGATCAATTACATTTTAACATTAATTTGTGAAATCTGCAGTTTTTTTTAACAATATTTATACTAAATCAACTGTCAGTTCATACATACCACAGCTTTCAATTTCTTGGAGAAAGTCTTGCAGAAAGTTGATTATAGCCGTTTCATAAGTCTCTCATACTAATCACTTCTCTGACATTTTTTTGGAAGAATGCTCTGCATGATGAAGTCTGCATCAGCCTGTGGGAAAAAAACACAATCATCCATTTTCATGTACATATACAAATATGCATTTGGCTTTTATCCAAAGCTACTTTATTACTATAATAACATTTGTTTTAAAGATGTGCAATCCCTGAGATCATAGCTCTTTGATAGAAGTCATTTCGAGAAACACAGATCTTGAAGTCCTTGCTGTCATCTACTTTACCTGACAGCAAACGCAATACATCATCTGGACTATAAAAACAGGAAAAAAGGATTAGTAAAGAATTCTGATGTCTCAGGGTTGTTAAAATGTAATAAATAGACTGTACCTGTAACGGTGAGGCAAGGAGGAATCCAAATGCATACACTAGTTTTAAAAATAATAATAAACAAACAAAAGGGAAATCCAAGAAAAACAAAGAAACAAGAACTCAGAACAAAACTCAGAAACAAAGCTACAGTTAAACAACGACTGACACCCAACAACTGAAGCACAGAGGTTTAAATACACAGACAAACAAGCTAAACAAGGCAACAAGGGGGCGTGGTTAATCAGAAACACCTGGGGGAACTCATCAACAAGAAAAACTACAAAGGACTACAAAACATGTCACGGAACAGGAAATAACTAAAGTCCACACAAGACAAGGAAAACACAAGACAGGAATCGTGACATAGCCCCCCACCTAAGGAGTGGATTCCAGACGCTCAAAAACAAAAAACAAAACTGTCCAGGTGGGAGGTGGAGGGGAGGCGGATCTGGGGGCGGGATGGAGGGCCAGGTCCGTGGAGCAGAAGAGGAACAGGGGACCAGGGCGGATCAGGCTGTGGGGGCGACCAGGGCGGAGCAGGCTGTGCGGGCGACCAGGGCGGAGCAGGCTGTGCGGGCGACCAGGGCGGATCAGGCTGTGTGGGCGACCAGGGCGGAGCAGGCTGTGCAGGCGGCCACGGCGGTGAAGACCCCTCGGGCGGCCACGGCGGTAAAGACCATGGGGGCTCAGGAACAGGAACCTGTTCAGGAACTGGCTCAGGAGCAAGAACAGAAACAGACATGGACACTGGCTCGGGGGCAGACACACACACTGGCTCGGGGACAGACGACACACACACTGGCTCGGGGACAGACGACACACACTGGCTCGGGGATAGACGGCACACACACTGGCTCGGGGGCAGACGACACACAGACTGGCTCGGGAACAGACGACACACACACTGGCTCGGGAACAGACGACACACACACTGGCTCGGGGACAGACGACACACACACTGGCTCGGGGACAGACGAAACACACACTGGCTCGGGAACAGACGACACACACACTGGCTCGGGGACAGACGACACACACACTGGCTCGGGGACAGACGAAACACACACTGGCTCGGTGACAGACGACACACACACTGGCTCGGGGACAGACGACACACACACTGGCTCGGGGGCAGACGACACACACACTGGCTCGGGGACAGACAACACACACACTGGTTCAGGGGCAGACACACACTCTGGCTCGGCCATCTTTTCCAGAAACATTGGATCGGAGGCAGACATCTTGTCCGTAGACACTGGCTCAGAGCCAGAGGAAGTGACGTGAACATTCTCTGGATCAGCAGAAGTGATGTGAATAGTCTCTGGTTTGGAGGCAGACATCTTGTCCGTAGACACTGGCTCGGAGTTGGCCATCTTGTCCGTAGACACTGGCTCGGAGGTGGTGACGTGAACAGACTCTGGATCAGCAGAAGTGATTTGAACAGTCTCTGAATCGGCCATCTTGTCCGTAGACACTGGCTTGGAGGTAGGGTTGCCACCTTCAGTGAGGCAAAATAAGGGACACCCATACACGAGATAAATAAATACGATAATTAAATTAAATTTTTAAAAAAGTGTGTCAAGTGTATGGAAATGATTATTTCAACATGCCAACTTGACAGCTCAACAATAAACCACGAGAAAACATGAGATCAAGTATGTGAGCTTGCAACAGAAAACATTTTATAATATTATTTGACATTTTATTATTTTACTCTTATTTACTTATATAAACTCTTCTGTATGGGATTACAGAACCATGAATCATGTTTTTGACAATTCTGCATGGATTGATTTTATTTACTCAAATTTATTTTGAATTTGATTTTGAAATTGTTATGTAATTGTTTGTCTATTTTTTATTTAAATAATGTAGCACTTTTAAAACTTTCTTTTAAATGCCATAAAGTGTGTATAACAGATAGGATCACAATTTAGTATGCATATATGATTAATATTTAATAATACAAAATATAATGTATTTATTAATCTGTTTAATAACATTAACAAATAGGTTACCTGTCTACGAAGCTCTGTATATTAATATTATATATTTATTTTCCAAAGAAAAAACAACAACAACAAAAGACCTATACCTTTAAAAGCAAGGATTTGTCTGTCACGGCCATAGGTCACAGCATGCTGCTTTGAGTCGCATAGACTCATCATGGAAACAAAGACACTAAAATGCAACCACGGGCAAATTAATTACTCTACTTCTTGTGAAATTGATTTCATTATAATTAGGCTATTAGTATTATCAATAGCCTACTGTAAAATCCTTATTTGTTTATGTGTGGGTATATGTAAAATTATGTCTGTTGATATGACTATTTGTTGGTAAGAAAATCTATTTATTATTTATGTATTCAGACATAGGCTATTGTTAATTCTATAGTATAGCCTATTAAAGGATGGAATTCTCTGGGTTTGTTAAACAAGTTATTTTTCTCCACAACATTCACATTTTTATTATTAAATATGTATTTAATATCTCTCTCTCTTATTTCTTATTATAACTTATTTAGGCTACTCATTGCCACTGACACTTTCCAGCGAAGAATTTGTTTCCTCACACTCTCGTCATTACTTTTGCATACGCTTTCGTTTCAGAGGTGGACGCAACTCTCTGCCAAAAGACCCGCCCTCCTCTGACTCTGATTGGCCCTGAATCTGATGGTGTTAAACAAACCAATCAAACAATGGCAGCGCGTATTACCCAATCAAAGGTAGAATAGGACGCGTCTTCACAGAATGCGGGTGGCATGATTTGCATGGGATCATGCGTTCGGAAATACGGGACAAATCGCGTCCCGTATTGATTCAAAAAGGGACGCGCTTTTTATTTCACAAATACGGGACGATTCCGTATTTTAAGGGACGGCCATCTTGTCCGTAGACACTGGCTCGGCAGAATTAACGGGAACATTTTCTGAAAAGGCCATCTTGTCCGTAGACACTGGCTCAGCAGAAGTGACGTGAAGCGTCTCTGGCTCGGCAGAAGTGACGTGAAGCGTCAAAGGCTCGGCAGGGCTGACGTGGAGCGTAGGCTCGGCAGGGCTGACGTGGAGCGCAGGCTCGGCAGGGCTGACCTGGACACCCACAGTGAATTCAGAGCCACTCAGCTCTAATGCTATGTTTATATAACAATTTCAGAGTCGAGCTAGGGTCATGCAATGGCATAATGTAGCCGAGTGGCTCAGACAGTCCTCCGCGGAAGAATATCATTAAACATGTCTCATCCATAAAAGTCAGGTGAGCCAGCTCTAAAAAGTCCATCACGAAGTCCTCAATGGGTCGATCTCCTTGACGGAGGCGCATCAATTGTGCTGCTGGATTCATTTTGGTCGGTCGTTTTGTAACGATGAGGCAAGGAGGAATCCAGATGCATACACTAGTTTTAATAATAATAATAATAAACAAACAAAAGGGAAATCCAAGGAAAACAAAGAAACTCAGAAACAGGAACTCAGAACAAAACTCAGAAACAAAGCTACAGTTAAACAACGACCGACACCCAACAACTGAAGCACAGAGGTTTAAATACACAGACAAACAAGCTAAACAAGGCAACAAGGGGGCGTGGTTAACAAGAAACACCTGGTGGAACTCATCAACAAGAAAAACTACAAAGGACTACAAAACATGGCACGGAACAGGAAATAACTAAAGTCCACACAACAAGGAAAACACAAGACAGGAATCGTGACAGTACCATTTCATGTTAGGGCCTTTGTTTTGCTGTACTGTACCGCTTCATTGCAGCTTAAGTAAATTTGAATCGATTACTTTAGCTCAGTTGGAAAAGGTAATAGTGCATTTAAAACCGACCACTTCACTATATGACGTTCTGCCGTCGCGATTGTTTAAAGAAGTTGTTGACACGATTGATCCCAGTATATTATCGATTATCAACAGTAGTTTATTTTACGGAACTGTACCATCGGGGCTTAAGCATGCTGTTTGGAAGCATGTTTGGATCCAAACGATTTCAAAAATTTCAGACCCATTTCGAAACTGCCTTTTATGCATAAAATTTTAGAGAAAGTTGTCCATAATCAACTTACAGACTTTTTGAATGTAAATAATATAATGGATATTTTTCAGTCTGGATTTCGGATCAAACATAGTACAGAGTTAGCATTATTAAAGGTTACAAATGACATTCTGTTAAGTATTGACTCTGGGAAAAGTGTTGCCTTAATGATGTTAGATTTATCAGCCTTTGATACCTTAGATCATGTAATTTTAATACAACGTACAACGTGTTACCCTTAAGTGGTTTTCCTCTTATTTGCAAGACAGGACATGTTCTGTTAAAATTGGTAACTACTGTTACTAAATTGGGTCTTATGCTATTAAACTAAAGATATTTACTGACGATGCCCCTTGATCGAACAAAAGATGGATGGATAGAGATCATTTTTCTACAGCATGTGCTGCTTTAACATGTCCACAACTGCAGTACAACAGGAAAAGATCCCACCCACAAGAAGTCTAAATTACAAAATAAACCCACACCTTCAAAATAAAAGTACTCTACATTAAACAGTCTCTTGTAACTTTTTTAAAAACACCACACTTCCCGCCTGGCACCAGTAGGATGCCATAACTACTTTAACCTAAACAACCTCTGACTCCAAGAGTAGAACGACCTCAGAGACTGGTCTCAGGTAAGTCCTGGGGGGTTGGTGGGAGGCCACCTTCACTTCCACTTTCCTAACTAGCCCATCATTGCTCTGAAAGGCCTTTACTATTACTCCCATTGACCATTCATGCCTTCTTGCTTGTTTGTCCTTTAGCAGCACTATGTCTCCATCCTTGAGCTTCTTGGTATGCCACTTTTGTCTGCTCTGAAGTGTATTCAAGTACTCCAGCCTCCATCTTGCCCAGAATGTATCTGCTAACGCCTGAACTTTCCTCCATTCATGTTTCAATAGATTGACATCCGAGAAGTTCCCAGGAGGAATTGGTGGAGTCCTAATCTTCTGCGTGAGCAGCATTGCTGGAGTAAGTATCAGAGGTGCTTCCGGATCTGAGGAGACTGGTATCAACGGCCTAGCATTAATTATGGCCATGACCTCTGCCATCAATGTGCACAGGACTTCATGGGTATTCTTTAACCTCCCTTCTTGGAGCAACATTGAATCGAGGATACGGCGTGCAGTTCCAATCATGCGCTCCCAACTGCCTCCCATGTTAGACGCATGCGGGGGGTTAAAAACCCATGTGCACCTTTGACTGAGTAGGTATTCATTGACACTGTCCTCTTGAGCGTCTGTGGCAAGCTTTAACTTGTTGGTAGCCCCAACAAAATTTGTCCCGTGATCAGACCTAATCTTCTTTGCTGGTCCCCTGATTTGCGCAGAAAAACCTGCGGAGGGCATTTACACAGCTTGAAGCAGTCATAGATTCAATCACCTCTAGATGGACAGCTCTTGTGGACATACAGGTGAACAATATTGCCCACCTCTTGCTGTTGGCACTTCCACCTCTGGTCCGGCGTGTCACGACTTCCCAAGGCCCAAAAACGTCCAGCCCTACGTAGGTAAATGGAGGCTCTTGCTGCAGACGCTCTGGGGGCAGGTCCGCCATCTGCTGCTGTTCCAACCTGCCACGCAATCTTCTGCACGTTACACACTTGTAGATAAGGCTGCTGATAGCTCGTTTTGCTCCCACTATCCATAGGCCACTTCCACGCACAGCACCTTCTGTGAAGTGCCTTCCCTGGTGTTTAACTTGTTCGTGGTAATGACGAATAAGTAATGAAGCAAGATGATGCTTGCCAGGGATAAGAATGGGATGAGTCTCATCTGCAGGTAGGTTTGAATGGCTAACACGTCCTCCTACACGTAGCAGACCCTCTTTGTCTTTCACAGGATGCAACTTCTTTAGAGAACTACTCCCAGCCAAGTCTTGTTTGCTTTCAATGCATGCCATCTCTTCTGCGTAAACCTTGCGTTGCACGCTCTTTATGATGACGTGTTCTGCCTTGGTTAACTCAGCCCCTGTAATGCCCTTCTTGCAGTAGTGCCATCCAACACATTCTGCGTCGTGTGCTGGTTTGCGCCACATGTGATAGTCGAGCTACAGCTCTTGTCATTCGACTCCACGATGAAAAGCGTTCAAAACGCTTAGTGTCCAGTTGCTCTCCTAAAACTTTTGTCGAAAGAGCTGTAACCTTTGGACGAAGTTCCACATCCGAGTCTGGATTAACCAGTTCAAAGGCTATAATATCTGATGACGACTTCTCAGGTTCCAATAAAAATCTTGGTCCCGTCAACCAACTGGTTCCTTGCAACTGACTTGCAGGCACGGATCTTGAGCCGAGATCAGCTGGATTGTTTTCTGTGGCTACATATCTCCACTGACTCGGATGGCTGGACTGTCGGATGCGCTGCACACGGTTATTCACGTATACATAGAACCTTCGAGATTCATTACTTATATAACCCAACACAACCTTACTGTCGGTGAAGAATGTGATCCTGTCCAGCTTAAGCCCTATTTCCTCTCTGATCTGGTCGGCAATTTCTGTGGCCAGCACTGCCGCGCAGAGTTCCAGTCTCGGGATGGTAAGTTCTGCCAGAGGTGCCAGTTTGGCTTTGCCGAGTACGAAACTGAGTTCTGTGCGACCTTCGTCAGTTTCCACCCTCAAGTAGGCAACTTTACCGAGGCGTCAGAAAAGACACATAGCATAGGTGCGGCAGATGTTCACATCATTTAGCTCTTGCAGTGACTCCTGCCACCGTTGCCACTTCTCAAATTTCTCTGGGGGCAGAGGTGTGTCCCAATTTGTACCTTGTGTGACTAGTTCTCGTAGAAGGAGCATGCCCTCTACTGTCACAGGTGCCAGAAAGCCCAAGGGATCAAACAAGCTATTGATCGTCGAGAGCACCCCTCTGCGCGTGAAAGGTTTCTGGGGCTTGGGAATGTTAAAGGTGAATGTGTCCCTTGTCATATCCCAGGCTATTCCCAGACTGCGCTGGAATGGTAAGTCGTCAACTGCAAGGTTCAGATACAAGGTGCATTCCCTTGGCTCGATCTTCCTTGGGGAAGGCATTTATGACATTAACCTTGTTTGATGTGATCTTGTGGAGCTTTATGTTGTAACCTGCCAACAGATTTTGGGCTCTCTTTAGGACATCAACCGCCTCAACCTCAGTCGGAAAGGACCGCAAGGCATCATCCACATAGAAGTCTTTCTTAATGAATTCACAGACATCCCTGCCGAAATCCTTCTCTCCCTCCTGTGCTGCTCTCCACAACCCATAGGTTGCCACAGCAGGTGATGGGGAGTTTCCAAACACGTGGACCCTCATCCGGTAATCCACCACTTCACTTTCAGGGTTGTTATCCTTGAACCACAAAAAGCGCAAAACATCTCGATGCTCTTCCAGGACCAGAAAGCAATAAAACATTTGCCTGACGTCCGCAGTTATGGCAACCATTTCCTTCCTGAACCTAAGAAGAACTCCCAGAAGACCATTGTTGAGATTGGGCCCCTGAAGCAAAACCTCATTCAGTGAGACACCCTCGAAGCGAGCACTTGAGTCGAAAACAACCCTGATTTTACCGGGCTTGTGCGGGTGGTAGACTCCAAAAATGGGAAGGTACCACACCTCCTTTCCCTCTGATGGAGGTGCCGACTCTGCATGATTGCTATCCAAAATCCCTTGCATGAACTCCAGGAAGTCTTCCTTCATGCTGGGTCTCTTCTGGAATGTTCGCTGTAATGACATTAGCCATTGGTATGCCTGCTGCCTGTTGTTAGGGAGCGGCTACCTTGGGTTTCGAAAGGGCAAGGGAGCCACCCAGCTGCCACCTTCATCCTTAACAAACCCCTTGTCCATTAACTGCAGGAACGTCAAATCGTCAATTGAGGGTGCTAACTGATTGTCTTTTTCAGTCCTCTGGAAGACTGTTGCACCAAGGAGGTCCTCTTGCTGCTTCAGATAACAAGGCCAAGGTAGAGAGCTGTTCGGCTGAAAGGTCTGACTGAAATCCTCCTTAATTTTGACAAGGTTCTCACAAGGACGCATGTAACTGGAACGGCCATTGTCCATAATACATGTTTTGAATGCGTTTACTTCTGTAGGGGTGTGGGCTCCACCCAGGCAGATGTCACCGACAATGACCCACCCAAGATCGTGCTTCTGGGCAAATGGAGCATTGACAGGGCCATTGTACTGCCGACACACCTTATGGACCTGGAGAATGTCCCTCCCAAGCAGGAGCAATATTTCAGCAGTGTCATCGAGAGCAGGTATTTGGTCTGCCATAGCTCGCATGTGGCTGTGGTGGTATGCTGCTTCTGGTGTTGGGATTTCTGCTCGACTGTTTGGCACATTATTACACTCTATTAGAGTTGGAAGGGCAATACTTAGCTCTCCTGTGAGTGGCTCAACCATGTAGCCATGAGCTCTTCTACCGGTCACCTTGACAACTCCAGCACATGTAGTCAGGATGTATGGTATCCGTGGTCCTTGTATTTGAAAGGCGTCAAAAAATTCTGTCTTGGCCAATGAGACGTTACTCTGATCATCTAAGATTACATACATCCTTTTACCCTTCTCTTTACGACCTTCAGGATAAACATTAACCAGACATATTTTTGAGCATGACTTCCCTCTGAAGCCTTTACCACAAACTTGTGTACACAGTGTTTTAGTCGCTAGGATTTGTCCATCATTGGGTGTGGTAAATGAAAGCGCAGCGCAAGTTCTGCCAGGAAGACTCAATTGTCACGTCATTATTACTTCTCATCTATCCAATCGCGTTCTAATACGCGAAGTATAAAAGACCCTTACTTACACTTGTCTGAGTTCGCAGATGCTGACGCTTCACCTACCACCATCCTCCCCACCTCCACTAAGACGGTCTTTGCTCCATCCTTCCCACCACCACCAGGTCGGTCCCTTCCAAAACTCCAAGGGGGGGTCGGCTGCGCCCCTGCCTTCAACTTCAGGCAGGATATGCAGAATCCATACCCTCGGATTGCGAGTTACGGACGGGGCCTACGCCAAAGAACTTTATTGCATATATGGCTTGCTGGGCTGTTAATAAAATGTTTTATCGTACAGTATCTTATCTCCCGAGTCTTTCTGGTAGAACTGACTCCCCGCCATGAAACTCGGAAGGGCTCTGCTCTCTGGAATCCTTGTAAAAGAACAGCTGCTTTGACTCTCTTTGAGCAGGACCAGAGTGCAGTGCAGCCACGTGACGTTCACTTCCGCACTCTGCACATTTGATAGAAGCACTACAGTCCTTGGCCTGATGGGAGACAGATGCACAGCAGCGAAAACACACTCCCTTATCCCTGAGAAATTTCTTCCTGTCATCCAAGAGCATAGCTCGAAAGCTCTTACACTTCTTAAGTGCGTGTGGTTTTTTATGTATGGGACATAGCGTGTTCACGTCTTCTGTTTGATTCTCTTCTTTATCTGTTGTCATCTCCTTGTTGCTCACACTTGTCTTGTGCACAGACACAGGATTTCTGTAATTAAGATTTCCCATTCTCTCCTTTTTCAGAGCGGGTGCAATTGTGTTGGCCACATAAAAACTTAGATCGTTTCTTGCCCTGGCTTGTCCTCTTACAAATTCAGAGAAGACTGAAAAGGGTGGGAAATGTACCCTGTGATCCTCCTTATATTTTGATCCAAATGTCATCCATTTGTCCTGTAAGTGGAAGGGCAATTTTTCTACAATAGGACTTACTCCCCTTGCCGTATCCAGATAGGCTAATCCTTGGAGATAACCATCTTCCTTAGCAGCTTCAAGTTCACACAGTAAATCCCCAAGTTCTCGAAGTCTGTGGTTATCGCGGTTCCCTATTCTTGGGAAGTTGTCCCAAATTTTGTCCCCAGTTTTGCAAACAAAGCCTTTTCTATGGCTTCTGGAGCACCATAAAGTTCATCCAGTCTTTCCCAAATGAGGTTGAGGTACACTACTGGTTGACGAATGTTGGCAGCTTTCATCCTGCGAGCTTGATGACTCGATTCAGGACCTAGCCATTTTATGAGCAGGTCAATGTGTTCATGGGGAGAGAGATCCAGTCCCCTTACGACACTTGTAAATGTTGATTTCCAGCCAAGGAGGTTTTCTGGCTGATCATCGAATTTGGTCAAACCCCCTGAAACCAGCTGACTTCTTATTAAGAACTTAGCTAAGTCTGATGTATTGCTATTTAAATCATGGCCTGGAGAGGGATTGGGAGCATAGTTGCTGAACACTTGGGGCTTTTTATGATCTGAAGTGTCAACTTGTTGCCTTTCTTCAACCTTTATTTTTTGATGTAAGGTTTGAAATCGTTGACTGGAAAACTGGTGGCTATCTAGTTTAGGGGCATGTTGGGAGCCGTCTGGCTGATGTAGATGTGCCTGATGTGGGCTTGAGTGTTTTGGCATCTCACAATCTCCATAAGAGTGCTTTGGTTTCAGACTGAGAGACTCAAATTGGTGACAAATGGAGCCATGCTCTTCATCCATTGTTACCAGGGCAGATGGCCTCGGTTCGCTTATTTCAAGCTGCTCACCTGGGTGAGAATCTTCCCTTTGTGAGTGCCTTTCCACAAATTCATTCACTTTTTCTTGTGAGCTTTGTGTAGGTAAAGACTCAAAGTCCCGCTGGCTCCCGTCAGAGCTTAATTCAGTAACAGCATTTTGCATTGCAATTGCCTTTGCAATAGCTGCCTCAGCTTCTGCTTCCTGCTTGAGTGCATCTAATTCTGCCTCTAGACGAGCTTTTTCAATTTTAATGTTCATTTCCTTTCTGATGAAGGAGGCTCTGGCTTTCGCAGCTTCCGCCTCTGCCCGTGCTGTAGCAGCTGCCATGTTGAACATGGATCGTTGAGAGCGTATACAAACCCGATTCCAAAAAAGTTGGGACACTGTATAAATTGTGAGTAAAAAAAGAATGGAATAATTTAGAAATCTCATAAACTTATATTTTATTCACAATAGAATATAAATGACATATCAAATGTTGAAAGTGAGACATTTTGAATTGCCATGCCAAATATTGGCTCCTTTTGGATTTCATGAGAGCTACAAATTCCAAATAAGTTGGGACAGGTAGCAATAAGAGGCCAGAAAAGTTAAATGTACATATAAGGAACAGCTGGAGGACCAATTTGCAACTTATTAGGTCAATTGGCAACATGATTGGGTATAAAAAGAGCCTCTCAGAGTGGCAGTGTCTCTCAGAAGTCAAGATGGGCAGAGGATCACCAATTCCCTTAATGCTGAGGCAAAAAATGGTGGAGCAATATCAGAAAGGAGTTTCTCAGAGAAAAATTGCAAAGAGTTTGAAGTTATCATCATCTACAGTGCATAATATCATTCAAAGATTCAGAGAATCTGGAACAATCTCTGTGCATAAGGGTCAAGGCCGGAAAACCATACTGAATGCCCGTGATCTTCGGGCCCTTAGACGGCACTGCATCACACACAGGAATGCTACTGTAATGGAAACATGGGCTCAAGAATACTTCCAGAAAACATTGTCAGTGAACACAATCCACCGTGCCATTCACCGTTGCCGGCTAAAACTCTATAGGTCAAAAAAGAAGCCATATCTAAACGGGAACCAGAAGCGCAGGAGTTTTCTCTGGGCCAAGGCTCATTTAAAGTGGACTCTAGCAAAGTGGAAAACTGTTCTGTGGTCAGACGAATCAAAATTTTAAGTTCTTTTTGGAAAACTGGGACGCCATGTCATCCGGACTAAAGAGGACAAGGACAACCCAAGTTGTTATCAGCGCTCAGTTCAGAAGCCTACATCTCTGATGGTATGGGGTTGCATGAGTGCGTGTGGCATGGGCAGCTTACACATCTGGAAAGGCACCATCAATGCTGAAAGGTATATCCAAGTTCTAGAACAACATATGCTCCCATCCAGACATCGTCTCTTTCAGGGAAGACCTTGTATTTTCCAACAAGACAATGCCAAACCACATACTGCATCAATTACAACATCATGGCTGCGTAGAAGAAGGATCCGGGTACTGAAATGGCCAGCCTGCAGTCCAGATCTTTCACCCATAGAAAACATTTGGCGCATCATAAAGAGGAAGATGCAACAAAGAAGACCTAAGACAGTTGAGCAGCTAGAAGCCTTTATTAGACAAGAATGGGACAACATTCCTATTCCTAAACTTGAGCAACTTGTCTCCTCAGTCCCCAGACGTTTGCAGACTGTTATTAAAAGAAGAGGGGATGCCACACAGTGGTAAAAATGGCCTTGTCCCAACTTTTTTGAAATGTGTTGATGCCATGAAATTTAAAATCAACTTATTTTTCCCTTAAAATTATGCATTTTCTCAGTTTAAACTTTTGATATGTCATCTATGTTGTATTCTAAATATAATATTGAAATTTGAAACTTCCACATCATTGCATTCTGTTTTTATTCACAATTTGTACAGTGTCCCAACTTATGGAATTGGGTTTGTAGATCGACGTGCACTAGATGACGTGTGGGATTTTGCATCAGCGGTCTTCTTCTTGTCTTGTATTTTTGGGGTCTCATTCATTGCAACTTGAGACTGAAGTTCTTTTTCTGAAACCATCTTTTTTCTCAGAGGACGTCATTTTACTATACTGTTCTCATCTGACATGAAACAGCAAGCTAAACTCGTTTCTTCAAAAGGTTTTCCTCCAATGAACAGGCAATGTGTTGTACTTGGCAGGTAGTTTTAACTTGACAAAAAACATTCTGATTCAGTTATAAATGTTTAGTAAATTGTATTGACTTCTAACATTTGTGTAGTGTTTTAAACTATAAAAATAGGGCATTCTTCTCAACCAGTGTTATTTACCTCTTGCAAAATGGTCTTTATGTACCAATGAGAGACAGTATAATTACAATCAATTAATCAAAAGTGCTTGACAATAAGGCACTACAAAGAAAATACCATTACCGTTAGTAATAAAATCTTAACATTAACTAACTAATTAATTTTACTAACTGCACTGGTCCTTATGCACTTATATTAAAATTAAAAGCAAATGTATTCTCAAATATTTTGAATTAAAAACACAGCATTTTCATTTAGCTCACCTCAAAACTTGTGGTGGGTGTAGGAGACCAAGTTTGTATTGAATTGGTGGGTGTAGGAGACCAAGTTTCTATTGAAGTGGTGGGTGTAGGTGTAGAAGCTGGGGCTGTAGGGGTCACTGCTCTGGTAATCTCACCAACTACTTTTACATCATCATCATCATCTTTAGTAGTCTGAAATGACAAAACGAGATATATATTCTGCCTCAAAGAAAACTTAACTGAAAAATGTTATAATAAATTCTACTAAAAAATGTAGCTTACTGTGTGCAGCCACCACAAGATTTAACATGCAAGTACAAAACTGGCAGTGGCATTGTGGTTTTACAAGTACGACATTCAACCTTGAGCATCTTACAAAACTCTTCTGCTGAGAATGGCAGTGGATCAAGACACATCTTGAAGAAGGACCATATGGGCTCTATGCACGGCGGTATTTCCGGTGAAGGTGTAAGGATGCTCGATAACTTCCGCCGATGGTAGAGTCCAATGCAATACTGAGAATTTATATTGAATTTTATACTCCATGGTTATACTAAAGAAACGTTAGTCACAAAAACAGATAAAACAGACACCCCTCATTGTGTTTATGCTTCTTTTTAAAATGATTTAAAATAAACACAACTATATATAAAATTACATCTAAACTTATGTACATTTCGTTTCAAAGACGGGAGGACAGTAAATTTTGAAGACTCTGCAATAATCCCGTTTTCCTCGG
Source organism: Pimephales promelas (assembly GCF_988280905.1). Lineage (NCBI taxonomy): Eukaryota > Metazoa > Chordata > Actinopteri > Cypriniformes > Leuciscidae > Pimephales > Pimephales promelas. Next base: position 6,430,048 of record NC_142784.1, on the reverse strand, counting down.
TTTTCCTCCGCTTTAAAGGAGTATAGACCGGAGGCTACAGACCCTAGCCTACTACCTTTGGGGGGACAAAGTCAACCCCCACACTAGGGAGGCTATCCTCTTCAATGTTGAAGCCAACAATCTGTCTTAACTCAGCCACAGTCTCTAGCCAGAGACGATAGCCCCTTCACGGTGCCATGGGAAGCGGAGGCCTCTGTAGAATAACTCTCTTGAACAGAGGAGGCCTACCACACTAACACCACTGTGGCCTAGAGCTCTTCCTCATAGGGTGAATAAAGCTATGATGCAGAACTCGGGTAGTAAGGGGCACAACCTTCTCTGTTAGTGAGAGGGCCCCTTACCACTACCTACAAAGCTCTTTGCATGGAGGCCTCAGCAGGAATAGTTCTTGACTCAGAGGAGACCTGACACATGCCAGCTAAAATTCATACGAGACTAATTGGACCGCTCTAGAAACATAGACACAGAGCTCAGGGAGCGAAGGGCCTAGAGCACCTCTTCGTAGAGAGAAAGGGGCCACTTCAAGCTCCAATTGCAATGTCTAATTGAACGGGGACCTCAGCAGGATGACTCTCGAAGGAGACGAGGCCTGACCCATATTAGGAGAGCTAACTGGACGATCATCAGAGCTCAGGGAGCGAAGGGCCTAAAGCGCCACCTCAGATAGAGAGGGGCCCTTTCTCAAGCTCCACCTGGAATGCAGTTGGCATGGAAGCCTCAAAGGATGACTCTGAAAGGAGAGGAGACCTGACACATGCTAACTAGACTTCATACGAGAGACTGATTGGACCGTCCTGAAAACCTTAACAGAGCTCAGGGAGCGAAGAACCTAAAGCACCTCTTCAGAGAGAGAGAGAGAGAGAGAGGCCACTTCTCAACCCCCATCACGTCTGTTTGCATGGAGACCTCAGCAGGATGACTCTCGAAGGAGAGAAGGCCAGACACATGCCACAGAACAGATCAACACAGCCACCTGTATATGGAGGCCTGTACATAAACACCTCCTCATAAAGAGAGGAGCTCCTTTTCACCAACTGCTGCATGCATGGTGACAAATGCAAAGACAGATATACATATTCTATGAGAGCTAGCTCGACAATCACCGGCGCTCAGGGAGTGAATGGCCTAAAGCACCTCACCAGATAGATAGGGGCCACTTAGACCTCAACCTGAAATGCTGTATGCATGGAAGCCTCAGGTGTATAACTCTCTGAAAACAGACAGCATAGCCTAACTGTAAACATTAGGAGCTAGCCTAATAATAATACGAGCTCAGGGAACGAAGGGCCTAAAGCACCTTCTTAGAAAGAGAGGGGCCACTTCTACCCAAAAAGCCATTTGCATGGAAGCCTCAGCAGGATGACTCTCGAAGGAGAGGAGGCCCCACTCATGCAGTAGAACAGCAGACATATACAGCTGCCTTCCCTAACAAGGGCAAACCCATCCCAGGAATAGTATTCTGTCAAGCTCTTGAGAGCGGAGGCCTCAACAATAACTCTCTAAAGTGAGAGGAAGCCTACCACACCTCTGAGCCCACAGGGAGGGAACCTGTTTCCTGTGGTTACCATACTAGCCATTTCCACCTCTGCTCATCCTATCCAGGAGGGAATCGGAGGCCAATAACCCAAAAATTAATTTTATTAGGAACTGCCTAACTACGTTCGTCCAACCTGAAGGGGGGGTGTGGCTTTTCCCACTACTACAGTTCTATTTCCAAAGTCTGAAGTTAACTGGTCACACAACAAAGGGCTTTAGGCCGACCGTCAGAATATATTATTTTCCTCATCATGGGTCAGGCAGTGTGGGCCAGATGTTATGGACGAGGGGGAAAGAGGAAAAGGACGGTGTGCACAGAGAAGGAGGTGTTATCTGCCTCTGCCTGTGCGTGTGCGTCTGGCCTGGGCTACTTCCCTGACACCCTGCCTGTTCCTCCTGGACTCGCGCCGCCTCAATGACCTACTCCTACCAGGGGGAGGGGCACGAGTGGCGACTGAGTCCCGCTGGCCCTGTCTCTGATCCTCAGAATGAGACGGGCCAGGGCCCCCAGGCTGTCTGGTTGTGGGCCTGGACCTGCGCGGTATACAAGATCTATAAGCCGCTGAGCGCGCCTTCGCTTCCCTGAACTTCCCGACCACCGCCTCAACGGAGGTCCCGAAAAGTTCAGAGGGCGAAACCGGGGCATCGAGGAGAAAATTTTTGTCTTTCTCACCGATGCCCGCCAGGTTCACCCACAGATGCGGTGATCGACCGATCGCAGCGTCTGTCTGCTTGGTGGCCCGGAAAGCCAGATCTGTGGTGCGGCGCAACTCAGCCACCGTGTCCGGGGACAGACCCTGCCCCTGGTCCAGGTCCCCTCAGCAGGTCAGCCTGGTATGCCTGCAACACAGCCATCATGTGCAGTGCAGCGCCATCCTGACCCGCCGCTGTGTATGCCCTGCCATTCAGACGAGATGTAGTCTGAAGTGGTCTAGATGGCAGGGTTGGAGCACTCAGTGTCGATGTCTCCCCCTGCGAGAGATAGCTCGCAAATGTTTCTTCAACAGGAGGCATCGACACATAACCGTGTTCCTGCATTCCCTCCACATTCGAGTAATTTGAATGTTGGAAACGGTGAATGCGAGCCGAATACGGTTTCTTCCATGCCTTCTCAACCTCGAATGGAGGTCGGGAAGGAAAGGAAGGCTCACCGGAGCTGATGGGGTGTGGCCGGAAAGAAAACACACTGGCCCATGAAACATGTCATTATGTGCTTATATCTTTCAAGTATAGAAATTAGTGAAAAACTAATTATGAAAGTTTCAGTGCATTCAGTAGTGATGTTACGTATGACACTGAAGTTACGTATGAATCACCAATGATTTGTGATTTATATTGTTTTGAAATTAGGTGCGCGAGCGATCGGTTGTTTGTGTTTGTAGCTCCGGAGAATTTCTTCACAAATCCTTGATTTTCTTCTTTACCACTTATTTATAAACAAGCACTTTCTATTTTTATATTATGTGAACTTATCCTCGATAGTATTCCTTATAAAAAACAATTGGATTGCTTTGATATCGCTACTTATATCCAACCTCCCTAATCCTGGCTACTAGCCTTTAGCCCACTAGCATTCCACGCGTGCCCTCTCGCCTATTGATCGTCTCATTTTACACCCGTTTCACTGAATCCTGGTTATTTCCGACATTTCAATACTAAATTAGTAGTGATAGTTGTAGTATCACTACTAATTTACTGATCATCCGTTATAATGGCGAACATATCAGATGCGTGTCTAACATTACCTTTGAGTGCAGGTGAAGACACATTCGAGCTCTTCACGGTGAAGCAGGAGCTGGAATACGTCGAGAAACAGATCCGCGGTCTGCTGGTGAAGCAAGCCGAGCTGTTGGATCGGCGCTCAACGCTTGAAGCATCACGCGCCGACGCTAACAAATCAAATCACTCTTTGACTCCGAGTTCGTCTACGCCGTATGTTACTCTGCCGAGGAAGATGCGATCATCTCAGGCTTTATTCACTCCGGCACCGAAACAACATGGACCATGGATCACACAGCGGAAGACACGAGCCAGGACCAGAGCTGCCTCTCCGCCCCTCCCGGTCTTCGAGATCTCCACCCGGAACCGCTTCTCCCCTCTTCGCGAGCCGGAACGCGATGACGCCGTGATCATCGGCACATCCATAGTCCGCCATGTCCGCGCTAATTCGGATAAAGGTAAGGTGCGCACTCACTGCTTTCCTGGTGCTCGTGTTCTTGATGTTGCTGCACAGGTTCCCGAGATCCTGAACGGGGACGAGCGCGTCGGAGCTGTTGTGCTGCACGCGGGAGCGAACGACATTAGGCTGCGGCAGACGGAGGTTCTGAAGAAGGACTACAGGAGCCTGATCGAGACGGTACGCAGCACAGCGCCTAAAGCAGCAATCATCGTGTCTGGACCGCTTCCCACGTACAGACAAGGACAGGAAAGGTTTAGTAGACTTTTTGCATTAAATGAATGGTTAATGTCATTGTGTAATGAACAGAGGCTGCACTTTGTAAATAACTGGCATCTGTTTTGGGAAAGACCGAGGCTGTACAGCACAGATGGTCTCCATCCCAGCCGAATCGGAGCGGCTGTGCTGTCGGACAACATTTCCAAGACACTACGCACCAGATGACTAATGAGTCAAAGTCCAAATTACAGCCTTTGCGGTCCAAACTTAACTAATAAGCATAGTGTGGAACATTATATAGAAACTGTGTCTATTCCTCGTTTAGTGAAGCCAAACAATAAATCTAGTGTAGGATAAATAAATCTACTGCCAGAGCTTCTGGCTGCTTTATTTTAAATAAGCACCAGATGGCGCTGTTCTCGACACTCTCGAAGCTTTGAATCTTTTCCCGGAACAGTCAGGGGAAGGCCTCATTGCTTCATGAAGCTTCATTTCCCCATCCCTAGCATTCTGTGCATTTGTTTTACAACAGCCTTTTGTCATGGTGTGGTGCAGGCTGAGGAACCGGAGGGCTCCAGAGTTGAGATAACGATTACTTTTAATATAAAAACCAGGCAGGAAGGCAGGAAGGCAGGAAGACAGGAACACGGGTGCAACACAGGCTACCATAGACAACGACCGACCAAGACTGAATCAAACAGAGGGAATTAAATACACAGATGAATCAAACATAACGAGGTGGAAAACAGGTGTAACAGATGAACAGGACGCTGAACGGGAGGCTGATGAGGGAGTGAGTTCAGGTGTGCAGACGAGAGGATCATGGGAAGTGTAGTGCAGGAGACGCAGACAGGACGGTGCAGACGCAGACTGTGACACCTTTATGGCTATTACTATAATGGGATTAATATTATAACTATTATTATGTAGCAGTGTAATGTAGACAGACACTAACTAAAAGAGGTTCAAATTTTTCTTTGTTTAATTTGCACCCTGAATATGGGTTGGAGCTTTTTATTTTGAACTCTCAAAGTGCACCAGACTGCTGAATTTAACATTACAAAACACAAAATTTTCTTACGGGAGTGCATGCCCCCAAACCCCCCTAGAGAAACAGAGGTCCACCTACTACAGTTTTACCCAAAATCCTGTGAGAAACACTTATATTGCTGTTCCAATGGAGCTTATAGTTTTTGTTAGGGGGGTTCATGAAGGTGGAGTAGCTATAGTTTAATTGTATTAATTTTGCACTTATTTTATCTAATCGATCTCATTTGTTCCACGTATCACACGGCACACTTACATTACATTTATTTTTCCTTTTTTTTGTTGCTGCATACCCCTCTGAAACTGGGCAGTTGCGCCCCTGTGTGTGGGTGTTGTCCGTGTGTGTTGCCCGTGTCTGTGTTGCTGTGTGTGTGGGTGTTGTCCGTGTGTGTTGCCCGTGTCTGTGTTGCCGTGTGTGTGGGTGTTGTCCGTGTGTGGGTGTTGTATGTGTCACAAATATACCAGATAGAACCATATATGTCCCTGAGTGGTAAATCCATAAACAAAATAAAATGGGCTATATGCACGCATAAGTTCCGCATTTGACGTAAGGATGCTCGTCCATTTCCGGTTGTGTAGATTAAAGCGGAGGAAAACCGGAGAAAACGGGATTATGGCAGAGTCTTCAATATTTACTGTCCTCCCGTCTTTGAAACGAAACGTACATACGTATAGATGTAATTTTATATATAGTTATGTTTATTTAATATAATTTTAAAAAGAAGCATAAACACAACGAGGGGTGTCTGTTTTATCTGTTTTTGTGACTAACGTTTCATTAGTATAACCATGGAGTATAAAATTCAATATAAATTCTCGGTATTGCATTGGACTCTATGATCGGCGGAAGTTATAAAGCATCCTTAATCCTTCACCGGAAATAACGCCGTGCATAGAGCCCATTTACCAGAAACACCCACTCAAATGTACAAGAAAACGCAAACAGGATCTGTTTCATCTGCCTAAATGAAGGGAGGACAGAGCATGAACCAACAGCCCAGATAGCAAACTGACATTGAATCAACGTGGAAACATGACATAGAAACAACGTTGATCTGACATTGTTTTGCTCATCGAATTAACGTTGAACCAACGTCAGATGCGTCATTCTTTCAAAACTAATGGAAAATCAACTTGAAATCAACGCGTTGTTTAAACGTTATGAAAGCAAACCAATTTTCGATTTTCATTTACCTTTGAAGAATGCCGCGTCTGACGTTGGTTCAACGTTAATTCAATGAGCAAAATCAACGTTGTTTCAATGTCATGAGAGACGTCGTTTCCACGTTGATTCAATGTCAGTTTGCTATCTGTGAGACTATCATATCAGAATAATCTACAGTGAAGAACTAGAACAATAATGTCTTAGGTCTATGTCTTTCTGCTACAACTCCTCTCAGTTTTAATTTTCACACAAGTCACAACCTTCAGCATGATTCCTACAGCATTTAAGTGTGTGTCAGTGTTGTTTGTGTGTGTTGTGTGTGGGTGTTGTACGTGTGTGTCTGCTTTTTACGTGTGTCTGTTCGTCCGCTTGTTTTACAGAAAATAAAAAGGTTTACCCCACAGGTAAGAAAGTATTTTACTAGTGTAGCAAAAAGAAAAATGTAGTCAACCGCCTCTTACAGTAGACTTGACCTCTCTTTTTACATTGCGAGCTGATTTTTCAAACTCTAAACTCTGTAGCTTTGGCTTTAGTTCAGTCTGGCCTAACAATAGCAATACCTGTTGGATGAACTGAAATGTGAGCTTCATGGTCTTGGGGTAGTTAAGATGGAGTGCATACATGAGTCCAAATAGAATGCACATTGCTTTTGGTAGATCTTGAATGTTCTCCATTACAACTTCTCCCTCAATGACGATTTTGAACGAGGCTGGACTGAGATGCTGGGAAGACGTGAGCACAGCACCTTCACGCTCAATAAGAAGTATCCCAATGTCAAGGTCACGAAAATAATCATCATCATCAGATTCCTACATAAAGAATAACAGAAGAGCACAATCATTACATTATATTTCTCATTTGAAAAACAACTTTAATCAATATAATCGTGTCATGGTGAAGAATAAATAATGGTTAAAATTATAAGAAAGTAAGAGCTTAAGTTTGTGGGGTTGTCCCCAAGGATGATAGGAAGCCCTCTGAGCACTTGTGTCCGGATCGCAGTTGGCTCTGTAGTCTTTTGAGAATTAAACACAGTACAACAAGTTAGCTAGCTAAAATAAAAAAAACAAATGATCTATAAGAAAGCTTAAAAAAACAAGCCATGTTTTGATTTAATTATACAACTAATAGAGTAGCATTGTGATATGATTTTTATACCTGAGATAAACAACGCCAAGTACAGAATGTGTATGGACTTACATTGATCTGTTGTGAAATCTGTGCCAACAACTGTCCAACATTCCCTCTCTTGGATCGAAATAACTCGAGGAGACGAGGACTGTGCCGGTCGATGCTCTCATAGAACTCCTGTTTGAGGTTCTTGCCCACAATCCTGCTGAACTCCATGAACACCTGAAAAATACAGAGAACAAAAAAACTGAACTTAGATCAATTGAACTATACAAGGGAGCTAAGCCATCTGTAAAGTAGTGCTGAAAAACATCATGAATGTCCTTTTTATATGATTTGCAGTGTTGATGAAAAACATCATGCACCAAATGAAAAATACCAATGTTTTCCTTAAAGAGGACTAGAGAAATATACATCTAGACACAATATATAATAATCGAAAGATAGTTATTTGTTATGTTCTCTTTCTTAAACTTACTTGATCTTCAGTGAAAAGGGCAGGCCAGCATTTCACCATCGTGCTTATGGCGGGTTCCGACTCCTCTTTTCTTCCCAGAGAAAAGGTCTGATCCATCTTCTGTTTCACAAGAAGTCCATTTGGTGTTCTCTTCTGCATTTCATCAACCAAGTCTTTACAGGCCCCCTCCAGTGCTGCCTGATCAAATCCATCCGGAAAGTTTGGATTTCACATTTGTTTGCCTTCTTGATGCGCTTGTTAGCTGGTTGTCCTGCTGAATGTCTTCCCCGCTTACCTGCATTTACTGAAACATCAAGGCATCCTGATTGCCTACGCTTTGTTCACGAGTTCACACTTACATATAATTGAGGAATAAGATTTAATGCGTATTTGGCGTGCTGTCCGGAGGGAGGGCTCCGAGCTCGAATCCAGCCCGAACCCAGAGTACTCCCCCCGTATGTAAGTGATTTTTTAGAAAGAGGAGTGTGGAGAACTAGGAGTGTGGAGAAGGGGTGGAGGAGGGATGCTGCAAACTGTCAATGAATCGAGGTAAGACTGCTGAGTCTATTTGTACCCTCTCATCATTGATTGCTGATTGCTGTCCACTCGTGTTAATTATCTGAACATGCTCCTCCCGAACTTAGTTAATAAAACTTCATTTCGATAATTACCCATTTTATGCGTCAGGCTATTTTTCCAACCACAACATCGAGTGGTTGAGCCTCGCTCCTGGAGACAAGGTGCTTGTTTATCAGTGCTGCTGCAACACTTTCAAACTGAGCATTATTTGGGTATGCTGTGTAGCTATACATGCTCTCTGCCAATCTCTCAAGTATCTCATGTTTTAGTTCTTTTGATACTTTAAGGTATGTACCCTCACTCATATACAGCAGATCTGCTTGTCTAAGTCGATACTCTACATCCACAGACATGGTAGGGATTTCAAAACTCTGGATACTGTTTCTGTCGCTCCTGAGATGAGTGTGAGAGTATGTCTGTATCTGCTGTACTGGGCGTGTCACTGAAGACTTCATCAGATGAGACAGGTACCAGCTCAAGGACAGGCATGACTTTAACTGTTGGTTTTTCTGGAATTTCTTCAGTATCTGTCAGATTGCATAGTTCATTATTGAATTCGGGGTCTTGGTATTGGAGACAAAAGTTATAATGAAGTCCCAGTGATTCTTTAAGCTTGCTTATCAAATCGTCGACTGTAGAGGGCCTTGTGGTTAGGATGACTTTTCTTATATCTGCCTCTGTTAGAATGACCCTCAAGGTCATCTTCTGGTTTGCAGTCATCTTGGGAATAGAAACAATAATTAGGTCATTGGAAATATAAATATCCAAAAGGCCATTCAATTGCTGAGCATAGAAAAAAGTGACTGTCCCTTTAGATTAAAGTGGTAGGCTAAATCCATAAAAACAACAACTTATAATTCACAAGAAATCCCCACTTAAATGTATAAGAAAAACATTTTTTTTTAAAGTCACAAATTTAGGGAAAAATAAAAACTTCTCAGAGATTGTTACATTTTAACATGAGCTCTAAAATAAGCTACGAAATGTTCCATTACAGCCTAGATTTATTGCAGAGATCTAACTGTGGCTTCTTTACAGAGAATATAACGCCTGAGGGTCACTACCAAATTATCGCCATATCTGTACGCTGAAAGAGGGAAAACACTATTCAGCTCTTTTGAGATATATCCAGCTGCAGACCCGCAGCACGACCAGTTTCAGAACCCCAGCGCCAGAACCCCAGCGCCTGAACCGGTAGTGAAGAGTTCCGGAAGTTATTGACGATGAGACAAGCATGGCGGAGAGCACGGTGAGTTATCTACATAGACTTGTCTAACGTTTTTGACATCATGTGATGAAAAATGATCGCATATATTATTAAGTTCTGCATTTATCTGCTAATTATTTAATTTGTTCTTCAATGTATCATCTAATTGAAGCTTTAATATGTTGTCATACTTTATTGTATTAAACCTTTTTTCCACGGATGGTTCGATACATTTTTGCGTGTTGTAAATAGGCCTTAAAGTGATGTTTATCTTGTGAAGGTGTTAAAGTGTTTGTTCCACGTTCCTCTGTTAACTGTTAATATTACCTTATAGTTAAATTTTTTTGCGTTGATATTATTGTGTGGTGCTTTCATCTCTTGTAGATACATATAACGATTCAGAGAGGTGCTGCAGCTTTTACCACTGCCCTTTTTGCTCGGCCAGTGTATTTAAGCCAGCCAAACTAGTCAAATTAAAAAGTCATGTTCAAAACCACTTCAACAAGGCAGTTGTCTATGGAGGTATGAATATCTTGAATTATTTGTTTAATACATGTACTGTATACTCAATGTATTATAATTTAACAGTTTACTGATTTATTTTAGGCTTCACTATACACAGATGTGGACTGGGATGTAGAACAGCACTGCATTACCACTGCCCATACTGTGATACTACAGTTTTAAGGTCAAGGGATTTTGAGACACATGTACAGATTTGCAAAAAAAAAGCCTGCTTCCAACTTCACCCACAATTTTATCACCAGCCACCGCAGCGCTGACCACGCCTACTCCAGCCACCGCAGCCCTGACCACACCTTCTCCAGCCACTCTGACCACACCCTCTCCAGCCACTGCAGCACTGACCACACCTTCCCCAGCCACTGCAGCACTGACCACACCTTATCTAGCCACTCTGACCACACCTTCTCCTGCCACCGCAGCACTGACCAAGCCTTATCCAGCCACTGCAGCACTGACCACACCTTCTCCAGCCACTGCAGCACTGACCAAGCCTTCTCCAGCCACTGTAGCACTGACCACACCTTCTCCAACCACTGCAGCACTGACCAAGCCTTCTCCAGCCACTCTAACCACACCTTATCCAGCCACTGCAGCACTGACCAAGCCTTCTCCAGCCACTGCAGCACTGACCACACCTTCTCCAGCCACTATGACCACACCACACAGGGTTCGTGTGCGGCCTGTGATAAAAAAAAAGCCCAGTTTGCAATATCCTCATTAATAGAAAAAACTTTAAAAAAAAAACACATTAACCACAAACACACAGAACAGCCAATACAGGACATTAATGCCACATTCCATCTTGAAAGCCAGTGCATTGACAGGACAAATGGCATATTTACAGTCCTGAAAGTTTCAAAGGGTCACAGTGTTCCTCTTCATATTCAGCTCAAGACATGGGGAGAACACCATAAGGTTATCTGTGAATCACATGAATGTCAGGTCAACATGGAAGTTGCACAGAGGAGTGGCCTGTCATCATATCAGTGCAAACACATCCGCTCTGTAACTTACTGCACATCTTCTGCAGAACCAGTGTCCCTGAAAGAGGAGATTTTAACCGAGATGGTAAAAGCAAAGTGGTGTAGCAATGAAAAGAAGAAGATGCCTTACTCACCAGCAACTTGCTAACAGCAATTGCATACCACTCTCTGTTCAAACTTCAATTGGCACCCCTGAAACAAAGAAATTAATTTCAGTATTTGAACCCAGTGTCTCCTATTACAGTCGGTTGGGACGTGTAATGGTTGTGTATGACTCAAAATTAAACTCATGGCATTGTCCCTGTGCCAAATTGAGGCGTTCATGTTTGCACAAATATATTGCAAAATGGCACCTTTTTCAGACCCAACGTGAGTTGTTTCGAACAGTCTTCAGCAGAGAAGAATCACCACTCAAAGGATCACATGCACAGTCTGAGGAGAAGGATTTCAGAGAAGACAGTCCTGTTTATCCTCCAAAAGCCCTGCTGAAAAATCCAGCTAAAACCAGCCTAGGCTGGTTGGCTGGTCTTAGCTGGTTTAAGCTGGAAGTAGCTGGTTTTAGTTGGTCACCCAGCCTGGCTTAGCTGGTCAAGCTGGTCTCCCAGCCTGGTATACCAACTTGACCAGCTAAGACCAGCCTGACCAGCTGAAAAAGTGTTCAAAACCCCTCTAAAACCAGCCTGATAAACCAACTAACCAGGCTGGGAGACCAGCCAAAACCAGCCAACCAGCCTTGGCTGGTTTTAGCTGGATTTTTCAGCAGGGAGATCTGGGGTTAAAAAATATGGTCTCTTACATTCTTCAGCACAAGAAGATACCTGTTAAACTACCAGATGATGTGCATGTACCATCACCAGACAAGGACTTCCCAAGAAACCTTTGTCCAGATGAAAGTATCTGTCAGAATTGTCCTGGTGTTGTCCCCCTCAGTGATCCTATCCTAATTACAAAGAAGGCTAAAATACTCACAAACTGGTTGTTATTGCATGTATTGCAAATTGCATGCGTGTGTGTGATATTCAGCAAAATTGTCCTCTGATGTATTACTTGTTTACATTTTTAGATGTTGCTACCTACTGTAAGCAGTGCCCACTTTGTGGAATGTTCTACCGTTACCAGGAGTGGAAAGACCACCTACATAACTTCAATGACCACATCATCCTCTCCATACCCTTATGCCATACCTTGAGAAGCCTTCTCCAAGTAACTTTTAATTTAATGCTATGTATATATGTATGTTATTTAAATCAGATTTTGTTTGTTCCAGGTCCATACTTCTGTAAGCAGAGCCGTTGATTTCTTGCAAGATTTGACCGGTTTAAAGTTTCCGTCAGCAGACACGATGCTTCATGCCTATTTACACTTTGAGGCCCTTACAGACCATGAGTACAAGTATTCATGCGTTACCTGTGGTGATCATCCCACAGTTGTGATAATGGATCTACACAAAAAGGGTGTTTTCCAGCTTTCTGGTATGCTTATTGTAATATGTTCACTTCCAACTTTGATTTATTTTATTTTTTTTTTATTTATTTTTTTCTTCATGTTATTGCCATATAGTGAACTTTTTTTTGTACATATTTTGTTTTCTTCCAGTAAATGACATAGAGGAACCCCCAGAAAACTATCAAGGGGAAGTCAATCTGGAAGCATTCTGGGAGGCATTGTCCAAAGAGATGATATGTCGTGGATTTGTTGCAAGTATGTGCAAACATAGTTTTTTTTTACGCACCATATTGCAAAGAAATTAAAAGAATCAATATGTTCTGCTTTTGTAGGTGGTGCACAAAATCCATTTGCTGTTAAACCCATGCATCACTTCTGGGCTCCTTGGATTGGCAAGAACACACGTCGTTCAGATATTGTGCTAAACACAGATTATGAAAAACTTCAGTCTTCAAAGTCTCCCTCAGAGACCGCAGAAATTACGGTGACAGAAGAGAGGCTGAAGGAAGAACTTCAAAAGCAAACGGTTTGTTTTTACTACCTAAAGTGCTACTACTTTTTTCCAATATATATTACACTATATTCAATAATATGTTTTGTAGGTTAACATTATCCGGAAACTATGCAAAGAATGTGGTCTGGACTCCACTGGATCTCGGAGTGACCTCCTCCTCAGATTGTCTAATGAAATGAAATCGAGGCAAACATATGATAAAATCTTCGAAAAAATCTGGGGTGCCTCTGGTGAGCTTAATTTCTAATACTGTTTTGTCTGCTGTTACAAATATAACCTTTGATATTACAGTCAATATATTGCTAATAGATTAATGTTTAAAACTTTGTAAGAATTGTTTTTTAAGAATGTCTTTTTTGTGCTATATTAGGTGGCTGGGGAGTCCTCAAGTGCCCATGTGGCATAGTTTACAGTTTAAAAAGCAATCTTCGAGCAGAAAGCCCTCGAGATTTTGCTGATCTTCTGTTCTCATGGAAGCATCTGCCGAACATCATTATTTATGACTTTGCGCGCGGTTTAGCAACACATGCCAATCTAAGGGAACCAGAAAGCATACCTATTCGTCCAAATGAAGGACGCTTAGCAGAACCCAATGAAGAAAACATTAAACTTGCCAAATCTGGAAAACTGAGAGTGTCCTTGCCGTGGCTGGAGGAAAAAAATAGTGTGAGCGATCCTCAAGGACACCCAGTGACAGGGTCTTCGGATCATTACGTATTGTCTGACCGTTTTCATGAGAGCAATTCCAAAGACAGTAGAGATGTTCTGAGGAAGATCACTTTAGTGGCTCAACTAGCTGGCAAAATAAATAGCCAGGTTGCAGAGCAACTGTTCTCAAAGATGAGAAAAAATAACTACTTTTTGAACATGTCTCAGCCATCAACACATCTGTTTCAAATGAGGACTATAATTCACCACTATAACGAAAACAAGAACAACAAAGTGAGGACTAGATTAATGAAGACGTTTGGATCAAAGTTGGTGAAGAATATGCATGGACAGGCTGTGCTGGGTAAATAAAAATTTTAAAAAAAAGTGTGTATATATATATATATATATATATATATATACGTATATATATATACAGTATATATAATGTATTAATTTATTTTATGTTTTAAGTAGTGGGAATGCATAGGCCACCATCCGGTATGTGTGTTTTTAGGCAATAAGAGGTTTGCGTCTAGCTCTTGTTGTCTGTTTGTATTGTTATAGAAAATTCTGACATCTCCACTGAGGAGCCATCCCCATAGACATTGAGATGGAGGACACAGACATTGAGATGGAGGACACAGACATTGAGATGGAGGACACAACCCTGACCTCAATGACGGTCCCAACCAGTAGTAAGTGTTAATATATCTTGTATTAAGTCTTGATATATCCTGATGCAAGTTATTGTATGTAATTATCAATTTTAACTATTACAGCAGGGAGTGAAATTGTGTGTAACATCAAACACCTGTTTGCCAGTAGAGTGTGTTGGGATTGTCTGCCAAGCCATAGACAATCAGCATTGGTATGTGAATATCAGTTTTATTTGATCTTGTAATGGCACTCACAAACCAGTATTAATGAATTGGAATACTCTATGTAATTTCTTCTCTCATTTGTCTTTAAGCTTCACTGTTAGACCTTACCAGGTTTTTTTTACAGTAAAATACTGGCAACACTGTTGCCAGTTATTTACTGTAGAAATGCACTAAAACTCGAGTTAACTAAAAAAAATACAACTTATTAATTTTAGTGCATTTTTACAGTAAATAACTGGCAACAAATTCTGACACTATCATACCATTTTCCATTAAAACAGTACTGTTTTAATGGAAAATGGTATGATAGTGTCAGAATTTGGCCTGTTGCCAGTATTTTACTGTAAAATACCTGGTAAGGTCTAACAGTGTAGTTAACTCGAGTTTTAGTCCATTTTTACACTGTTGCCATTTATTTACTGTAAAAATTTTATTTTTTTTAGTTAACTCGAGTTTTAGTGCATTTCTACAGTAAATAACTGGCAACAGTGTTGCCAGTATTTTACTGTAAAAAAACCTGGTAAGGTCTAACAGTGTGCACTGTTAGACCTTACCAGGTTTTTTACAGTAAAATACTGGCAACAGGCCAAATTCTGACACTATCATACCATTTTCCATTAAAACAGTAATATACCATAGAAAACAAAACTAGCCTACAGGAATATACTGTGAATTAACAGCTCTCAAAGTCAACACTCAGAGACTGTGTTCCTAATCACACCCTATACCCTCATTCACTATTCCCTACATTAGTTCACTAATATAGTCCACTTGAATGAAAAGAAGTGAGTGAATTGAGACACTGATGAACACCTGATAAGCAGAATCACTGAAGGACAGAGAAACAAGAACTGAAAAAGAGAAACACAAGATCTACAACTGACTTCCAGACACACAGAGTGTGAAAACAGTTTACACACCAGTTTAACATTATTTATTTCATACATGTACAAAAGTTCTTGTTGAGAATTAACAGAGATTTAATTCATAATAAAGTTTTTTGTCACCATAATGGAGATCAGTATTTGTTTAGTAGGTCTCTTATCCCTGGACTTGTTACATTTATCTTTCTCTGACTGTTGTAACAGTGAGTTTTAAAACACATTTGTTGTAGCTAGAAAAAGTCAAGAGGAAGTTGATCTGATGTTATTGGCGTTTAAGATAATATCACAATCATTCTGGATATGTCTGATTTTCAGATATTTCCTGTTTATACTCTGTGAATATATGGGTATTTAATATTAAACTTACATTAAGTTATGACTATAAAGTAAATCTGTAAATCTACAACATGAAGTCAATATGTTCGTTAATCATGTCTTCTGAATAATATTGTAATCATTTAAAATGGAGTTGTGACGTTCGCGAACGAACCGATTCTTTTGAACGGCTCATAAACATGAACGATGGGAGCCGAGTCGCGGCTGGAGGGGAGCCGTTCTTTCTGTCGTTCTTTTTTTCCTATGCGTGTTTTACACAGATGCACGCAAATTAGCTCCTCAGTTAAAGGGGAAGGGGCGCACCCAGCGCAGGGGTGATAGTTGTGATAGTAGTGCACGCGCGTGCATCATTTACTCTTACGTTATTGGGTAGGAACGGAGCCAAAACTTGTGCACGCCGCCATCACATGGATACTCCAGTTAAAAAAAAAGCCATAAAGTAAGAAACTGCTTGTATTTATTTACATTGCATTTTGTGTTCATGTTATTGTATCTACAGTATATATTTACAACTTTAAATATTTTTTTTGTTTTTTATCAAAATGTTCTTGTGGTATTGTATGAATAACATAAGTCAACATCTTTACACATACACACACTTTGTACTAAAGGTAAATCCAAAATAGTGATGTCACTTTCTAAGCAGAGGGATGTTGTGCAACCCTATGGAATATAGTCCACACATGACAAATGAGGTAATAATCAATATTTCAGAATAATTCAAACACAGATATTGATGTGTGATATCTGAGTTTGAATTATTTGACAACAAATCTCACCTCATCATTCCTCCCAGTGATTATACTAAATATTTAATAAGAGCCAAAAGAGCCATTCTTTTGAACGGCTCTTTGGAAGGAACGGATCGCCAAGATCCGGATCCCCTCAAAGAGCCATAAATCCCATCACTAATTTAAAACATTTAAATAATATCCTGCTTATGTCAGACACACACAGACATCAACAATTATAATATTCATCTCAACAACGGTAACATTCAAAAGTTTCATGCAGCAGTGCATGCTGGGTTCCAGGATTTTATAAAACTCCCAGCATGCACTGCTGCATGAATAAAAAAATGCCACCATTGTTGAGATTAATGTGCTAAAGTTTGATATCTTTTTGTTTCTACAAGTCTGTAGCTCTGTTTTGGTTTACGTATGATATGTTAAAAAAAAATTGTCATAATTAATTGCTGTGGTTTCACGGTGGTGGTAATGTAACACTTTTGGTTGAGAATTAATCTCTGAATGAGTAAGATTGATTTATTTAGTAAACGAACAGACAATATGATGATTGTCATGTTTTGACAAATCAAATCATTACTAAACTGTGTGTCTGCACAAGTGTGACTTGCAAAAGCACAGCTCACAGCATCAAAAGAAAATCTCATGTTACAGCATCAGCATCTCAACTAAAGCAAACACTGATCTCTATAATGGTAACTTCAAACCAAACATTTTTAATTAAACATCTCAACATCTTCTATAGATGTATGACAGAAATAAAGCCATACTGGTTAATAATAAGTGTAATAATGTGTAATGGCTGAAGTCAGTTGTAGTTCTTGTGTTTTTCTATTTTCTGTTCTTGTTCCTCTTTTCTTCAGTGATTCTGATTGTTAACAGCAGGTGTTCATCACTAATGCTCAACAATCACTTACATATTCCCTTAATTATCTCACTGCAACACTGTTATTTACTGTAAAAATGCACTAAAACTAATAAGTTGTATTTTTTTAGTTAACTCGAGTTTTTGTGCATTTCTACAGTAAATAACTGGCAACAGTGTTGCCAGTATTTTACTGTAAAAAAACCTGGTAAGGTCTAACAGTGCACTCTAAACTTAGGACTAACATGGAACACCTTAGCAACTTTATCACTGTCTCACTGATAAATCTTCAAAAGCTTTTTTTTTTTTGTCAAAATACATCAACGTGTGTCTGTACATGATTGTTCTCTCTTTCTATATAGTGTGACATTCCAGTAATACGAAAGGTGATGGTGTGGGAGATAGTACATCAGCAGATCCTGTAAGGATTGTGTCCTGAGACAAGCACAGCAAAATCCCCAGTGTTAAATTAACACTGAGAGTGTGGATTATATAAACTCTGAGCAGAGTGTTAAATGAACACTGAAGCAGTGTTAAAGTTAATGAGATAATTAAGTGAATAATTGAGTGATGATTGAGCATTATTGAAGACACCTGATGTTATCAAGCAGAATCACTGAAGGAGAAAAACAGAATTTTAAGTCACCATTATGGAGATTAGTGTTTGCTTTAGTTGGGCTCTTGACCCTTATTTCTTTAACTTTAGATTTTGTTTGGCTGCTGTACATGAGTTATAACAGCCAGATGAACAAATAGAAAAGGTGATTTGATGGTGATGGTTGTGTTTTAACACAATCATTTAACCTGAATCACTGAATTCATATAGATACTAATTTCTGAGTGAGGTTTACTTTTTTAATTATAGCAGCAGTGACTTTGTGCAGCCTAATATTCTCAATATCTACAGAATATTCAAAATAATTTCTTAAATTTTTTCTTTTCTTATATTAGTTTTTACTTATTTACAATGTTAAGACACACAGACATCAATAATTAGCCTGTGAATCTCAAGAATGGTAACAGTTATAAAGCATGTTGCATTGCATTCTTGGTGCCACCAATCAAAACTCATTCATGGCTCCCATCATGCATTGCTGCATGAATAAATAATGAGCTTATGTTCAGAGGTGATCTGTTTGTCACCATTGCTGAGATTAGTGTGTTAATTCTTGATGTCTGTGTGTGCTTATACAATTTTTTGGGATATATTTTTTTTTAATCATTTTTCATTGAAAAGGTTAAAAAGGTTATGTCCTAAAATGACCATGCTGCTTAAATCCTTAAGGTAATTTTAACTCAGAATTGATGCTCTTGACAAGTTCAGCAATTCAGGTCAATTGATGATTGTGTTGAAACACAACCAACACCATCAGATAGCCTTTTTTTCATCTGGCTGTTATAAGTCACAGACAACAGCCAGACAAAATCTAAAGTTAAAGAATTAAGGATCAGGAGCCCAGCTAAAGCAAACACTAATCTCCATAATGGTGACTCTAAATTTCTGGTTTTCTCCTTCAGTGATTTTGCTTGTTAACATCAGGTGTCTTCAATGATGCTCAATCATCATTCAATTATTCACTTAATTATCTCATTAACTTTAACACTGATTCAGTGTTTATTTAACACTCTGCTCAGAGTTTATATAATTCTCACTTCTTGGTGTTAATTTAACACTCTCAGTGTTAATTTAACACTGGGGATTTTGCTGTGTCCAAATGCTGAAGTCCTGCCTTATTATGCTTGCTGTCAATTTTATATTCTCAAATAAAGTTGCATATGAACAACTAGTTGTGGTGTTGTTCATATGTGGTATTGTATATATATATATTAGGGGTGTGCAAAGCAGCCGCTATTTGTATTTGTATTTGTTCAGGGAGGAAAATTATTTGTATTTGTATTCGAGTAATATATAAATAAAAATAAAAATCATAACACATGTAGGGCATAAAAATCTTTAAAAATACTTTATAGTGTATGGATTCTTTAATTATATCCATTATAATAATTATGGATAGGCAATATTGGTTGATTTTTTCTATAAATCCAGCAATGAACATGAAACAAGAAAAGTCATTGAAAAGAAAATAACAGTCAGCCATTACCTCATGAACCATGGTTAAACCAACAACTAATAAAATACAATTGTGAACATTATGAACCCCAACACCACGGTGGAGGACGCTGTGCAGACAGAATAAGTTATAGGGATAATTTATAGCAAGGAGGTTGATTATGAGCCCGACGCGAAGCCTGAAGGGTTTTCGCTATAACTACGTCTCGCTCTACATTACTACATTATTACATGGCTACCTACCAAATAAATCAATAATTTGACTCAAAATATGGATCTAAAAAGGAGTTTATTGATTTAAAAACGATTGTATCGCTCCCGCTAAAAAAAGAAAAATAGTCCGTTCTGTCTCTACATTTAGAATCCATGGCAACGCTCTGTTTTTCATAGCAACGGTGTGTTATACTTATAAGCAGCGGCCTGTTATAATAACAGACCGCATTCTACATTGGAATTCAATCAAGCCATGAAACAAATAATTACCGTTACCGAGCTAACAGAGCTACGTAAACAGAGCGAACATGAGAGCACCCGTCTGCAGACGTCAATAATGGAATATACTCCCGATCAAACTACGCTTCCCGAAAGTTATAAACTGCCACCGGAACATAGTTAAGGTACAAACATCTATTAAACAAAAATAGTGATGCAGTTAAGTGTTTTTTTCGCTCAGCCGAGCCCTCTCTGTTGCTGTGTGGAGCAGCCTGTGTCAGTCACCTCTTCCTGAACATCACTCACTCAACTCGCGCACTGCGGTCTCGTGAGGAACGCAGCTTTTTGATATAAAGTATTTCTTGTTCCCGAATACAAATATTTTTTTTAAGTATTTGTTCGGAATAAGTATTCGCAAAAAACACATTATTTGTACCTTTCCGAATACCGTATTCGGATTCGGCTCCACCCCTAATATATATATATATATATATATATATATATTATAACGTAATGTGTAAAACTCTTACATTTATTTGAGAACATGTTTTCGTTGTTTTAGCATGTCTAGATGATCAGTTGAAAACACGTTGTCAAACAGTCCAGCCGAAACTTCTTAGTTGAAATCACGTTGTAAACCAGTCCAAGGTGGACCGACTTATTTTCAACCATATTTCAACGTTGAAAGACGGTAATTGTTTACTGGGTTACAACTTACGTCTGCCGTAGCCTGAAGGTGTCTGTATCGCTTTTACTAGCACTTTGTAACTTCGGGTTTCGGGTAGGAACCCGAGCACAAAAAGAACTACAAAATTCGACCGCTTTGCGGCATACGTCACTTCCCCCACCACCCCAAACTTCCTCAGATTTTGACGTTAGTGCTCAACTCGCATTTGTTTGCCGTCTGTATGTTTTCGTCATGGCCGAACAACAGCTACAAAGGAAGAAGGCAACGGTTTTATCAGAGGAAACTAAAAAAAGAAAAGGGGAGAGTGACAAATTAAAAGCCAGGACGAAGATTAACATTGGTCGAGCTTTCGCTTCGCTCGCTGGCGTGAGCTAAAAGAGGAAGGGTGCTCGACCGATGCGGACGCTTGCCTGCACACAAATGCCGTTTCCAAGGTAACTCAGATAAATTCATATAAGCAGTGTAGTATTTTCTGGTATTCCGGCCACAGCCGATGGTGTTATATGAGTGTAATAAAATACCCACAGCCCAGTGTTCATTTCTACACACAAACACAGCCCGCCACAGTGCAGGGCTCGCACAAATAAAATCGACTCATGTCAAATGTAATGTTACATTAAAGGGGGGGTTGACTGCTTTTTTTCTTTGTATGATTGTATTTATAGGGTGCAATATAACATGTATTCGTGGTTTTTCTTTTTTTAAAAGTCTTATTTTTCATAAACTGCACCTTTATTGTCAGCTGCGCTCTCCTCTGTCCCCTGAACAAGCAGTTGACTTCCTGATTCTATGAAAACACTCCGTTTGTCGTAGACACAAAATAGCATAGGCTAACTAGTAGGGATGCACCGATACCACTTTTTTGGAAAACGAGTACGAGTACGAGTACTTGCATTTCAGTACTCGCCGATACCGATACCGAGTACTTAATAAAAAAAATAAAAAAAACATGATTTAAATATTTTTATATACGGGTTTTTAGGTCCTTGATTAAATTACTTGGGTAACACTTTATTTCGATAGTCCACTTTACTAACTATAAGTAACTTTTCAATTACATGTCAACTAACTGTCATTAGAGTATTAGTAGACGTATTAGTACGATCAGCTTAATATCTGATAACACTTTATTTATTTGGTCCCCCAACAGACATTCAACTGACTATAAATAACTTGGCGACTACAAGTAAACTTATTCTCCTAATCCAAAGCCATTCACTTTGAAATTGTTCCACACCAGTGATGCACGGGTTGATCCAAAATAAGCGGGTGCCTGCGCCGCGGTCACCCGCGGTTACCCGCAGTTACGGGTCATCCAAAAATATTTTTAATGATATTCGGGTCGTGGTCGGTCAGGTCGTTTGGAAAAAAATGCCAATTAAACCTTTGTATTTATAGTACTAGATAGAATGAAATATATAGGCCGAATTTATTTATTGGCTGAATAACTGGCACGAAGATGACACACAAGCTCAGTCTAAACAGTTCTTCTGTACTGGTGTGATCCGAGAACCGCTGTACCTCTGCGTTCGTTACTACGCGGATGCGCAGTATCAGCAGTATCAACAACATGTCTCAGTTCAGTGAACTGTTAGAGTTACTGGAGTAAAATATAATTCGGGATATTGGTTTATTTCAACTCGGAGGGACTGTCAGGCATGTCTGAAAGTGAGTAACTGTAGTAACTTGTGGATCAGCACTGACGCAAGACGTGAACTGATGCGAATGATTCAGTTCGATTTAGCGTACTGGTTCGACCGGTTCACTAAAAAGAACCGATTCGTTCACGAACCGGCCATGTCTACGATCACTACAGTCTGCAGAGAGATGGAGGCGGCAAGAGAAAAGGTGAAGACTGGGGAGTGGAAGCTCCGCAAATACACAAATAGAAAGAGTAAGTGTGGGAGACATTTACCGAAATAATGAAAGATGATGACCAAAGTGCTGCCTTTGTTATATGTAGGCTACGTCTTCTTGCGATGCTGTGTTGTTACACGTTTATGGCCCAATGACGCTACGATGAGCATGTACTACTTTTAAAAAATACGGTCAAGAAGAGGGTCGGGTACAATATTGTCTTACTTTTTTTGCGGTCCGAGTAGCGGGCGGGTAGTTGAAAACGTTGGTAGTGTGCGGGTTGTTTATACATTGACCCGCGCATCACTGTTCCACACGGCTGACATGTCTCCCCATCTCCCCGCTCTGAGCTGCAGCCGGAGCCTGGGGGTGGGCACTCGGCGCCTGTGATTAACCCATTTCTCAGAACATGGTATCGGTCCCCGGTATCGGGGGACTTTTATTGAGTACGAGTACTTTAGAAAATGTGGTATCGAGGCCGATACCAGATACCGGTATCGGTGCATCCCTACTAACTAGTAATGGCTATAAAGCCAGCGCTGGCATTTGAAAAAAATAAAACACAAGGCTATGTCTGGAATTATACATGCAAATACATTTAAAATGATGAAGTCTTAACCTACTAACAGGTTGTGGCCCAACACTGCTGCCTCTTGTTTTAAAGTTGGAACTGTTTCATGTTTTAGTAACAGTTTCTTGTTGAATCCGGTGTTGAACTCGTGGAGATTCTGCAAGCTGTCTTCCGTCAAATGCGCAGCACAGAGAGCTAGATTACGATCGTCATTTTCAGGAACATAATCAAACATAAATTGTATCCATTGTTGAGGAAGTACAGCGTCCATGGGAAGCTCGAACACAGAAGACCTGACAGCTGCATGAACAACACGCTCGACGAGTCGATGTGCCTCAGAAATATGCGCATGCCATTTTCTGCATATTCTGTGCAAATTCAGTTGCACACTCTCCAATTTTGGTCGCAAAATGCGACCATTTGATATCGGCCGATAAAAGCTTAGTGATCATCGGTATCGGCTGATATTAATATTTGAGAATTGCACTACTGAACTGTTCTGTTCAAATCTTGTTAATTTTGCACAGAGTAGCAATGCATTATAAGGCATTCTAAGGCACTGTAGCCTAGCAGTTATTTAGGGTGTACTCACACTAGCCAGTTTGAACCGTGCCCGAGTGAGTTTGACCACCAAAGCGCGGTTCGTTTGACTAGTGTGAGTGCTCTGAACCGTGCCCGGGCGCGGCTCGATTAGTCGGCCCTGACCCGCTTGGAAGAGGTGGGCCAGAACACGGTTCAGTTGGACTCGGGCGCGGTTCGCATGCAGTGTGAGCGCTAAACGTGCTGGAGCACGGAACAGGACGCGTGAAGTCATGGTTTTGGGAACTGTAGTCCGTAATCAAAGCTGCAAAGTCCTTGCTGCACTTCAGCTGGTACCTTGCAAACCTCCTCATATGAGCAGCATGATTACGTGAAAATTTTCACGCCACTAAGGTGACACATCTGTTTAACAACAGGCTGTGAGAGGGCTGTGGACCACCGTGGACCAAACGACACAAAATTATCCACCACGAAAACAGAGCGATGGACTCCATTGTGTTCAGAGAGCGCCGCTCTTCTTGTTTATCCCGAAACCATCGCACCATAATGACGTGAGCGTGCTCCGGCACGAATGCTGCTGAAACCCTATGTGAGTGCAGGCCAGAGGGGGAGTGGGGAAGGGTTCATGGCAACCGTGCCTAGTGTGAGTACACCCTTAACTTCTCTTGAGGTGCGTAAACATCAACAGTACTGAACTATCTGTCCACTATAGATTTAGTCGACTAAATTTGATCTAAAAAACTAGACTAAGACTAAATCTCTTATTATATTTAGTTGACTAAAACTAGACTAAGACTAAAAGATTTCAGATGACTAAAATATGACTAAAACTAAATGGTGTGTTATTCAAAAGACTAAGACTAAATCATAATTTGCTGCCAAAATTAAACAAAAGTGAAAGAGACCTTGCGAATGTGCCACGCGAAAGCTAGTCCCGCGTTCTCCTATTGTTAATAAGAAAGCGATCCAACAAGGGGCCATTTACACCTGGTCACTTCCGAAGTATATATATTTTTAAATATATGTATAAGCAATATTCGAATAGTAACTTTAGCATTCGAATAGTATTGATTTTTTTTAATATTCAAATTATATTTGAATTTCGGAATTCATTCCAACAGCCCTAATACACACACACACACACACACACATACATATATAGACATAGACATGTACCATGACAAAATAGACATACATTTGCAATATGCATAAAAATGAATTTTATTCATTTTATTCATTTTCCGCCCCGCCAAAAAAAAGGGACCAGGGGAATAACTCAATTTAAGTAGCTTGAATTAATAAGTACACAGAATAAACTTGAATTATATTAGGAAAAGAAAAGAGATCAAAGTTTTTAGTGACTCAGAAACACTGTTCCAGTTACAGAGAGCCTTTTCATTCGCACCATTTACTCGAGCAGTAGACAATTCTAGAAGAATCACATCCAAAAATGTAAGAATCCAACATTTAACAGAAAGTGAATGAGGAGGCTTCCATCTCAATGCAATCATCTTTTTAGCAGCTGTAAGGCCAGCTGAAACCAGTCCAGATAATCTGGATGCCACCTGAGTCAAAAATTGAGCAACAGGTGGACACTCCCACATCATATGTAAGAAAGTGTGTGAGCCAACAATGTAGCCCGACTACGCCACCCAATTGAAGAGCTGGGACTCTATTAATTTTAACACCCTGGCTTTCAAGTTCTTTTAGTTTGGTGGGAGCAACACAACAGGATTACCCGGACTACAGTTTGAATAGAAATATTTTTATTACAACCTTGTTTCAATAATAAAAGGAAAGGGCACACCGTGCACTCTCAATTGACTTTAAAAAGCTGGACAACGCAACGGGAAGATACAGTTCGCTGGAAGTCCATAAGCACCCACAGTCCGCAAGCGTCCCCTCTAACCAAGTCTGTCTGGCACCATACAGCAGCGTCTACACAGCAGCCCACCTGGCACATCACTCACACAACAGAAAAAAAAGAGCCGCCAGTATCTCCACAGTAGGAAAACACAGCATAAACACAACACCACGATAGGAATAATATTAATCGTGCACACTCAATTAAATCACTACAATTCGTGAATACGCATAAACAATAGTGGTAAAACTACAGAAATACTGGAACACTTTAGTTTAGTTGCGGCGTGGGTCTTAATTCCGGACGAGGCCAGGCGTATAATTTAACAGGACGTCACTCACCAATAAACTGGGAGTAGACGCATCTAGCTCCCAGTCTTGTTGGACAATGCTCAATTCAGCGCGACCAACAGCGACCCCAGCAGAGAGAGACAGCAGTCCAGAACGGCCGAGAGCAGAGGAAATCCAACACAGCAGAGACAGACGAACTCCAGCACGGCAGGGAACAGCCGAATCCAGCAAGCGAAGACAGAGGAAATCCAGTCCAGCAAAGAACAGACGAATCCAGCGCAGCAGAGAATAGAGGAGATCCAGCACAGTAGAGACAGACGAATTCCAGTCCAACAACGAACAGACGAATCCAGCACAGCAGGGAACAGACGAATCCAGCACAGCAGAGAATAGAGGAAATCCAGCACAGTAGAGACAAACGAAATCCAGCAGCCACCAAATCAACAGCCGGACCGTCACTTCAACGCGGGCAGACAATGGTTCATACTACAGTCAGGAGAATAAAACAAATAAAAGCAATCGCGACTACGTCTGGCCATAAAAGAATGTGGAGAACAGGGCTGCACAACAGAGTTCACGGGTCACAGGCTCACTGTTTGTCAGTTTCTTCGCCTTTTTAAAGCGTCTGTAATTCGACATGGCAATTACCAACAGCTGTCCATCTAATCAGCTGTGATCTAGGCTTCCAAAAACTACGGGGGCGTTACCCCACACCCTAAATAATGATCAAGTATCACAAAAAGAAAACATGCATAATAAAACAAAGATCACAAAAGAAAACCAAATCAAAAAGAAAACAAACATGCCAAATACACAAACAAAATAAAATAGACCATAGTCTCTCCATATGACAAGTGCCTGGAACACATTAGAACACATTGGGATCTTGCACACGGCGCAAATGACTTTATACACAAAAGCATGACTCATTCCTATTTTGCATGCGCGCAAAGCGGGATTTTCCCCTCCACAGACGCATGTCGGTAAACTAGGGAATGAACTTGCGCTCCCTGGGCGGATCGGCGCAAAAAGGAGGCGTATTTCGGTGCAATCATTCCCTGGTGCTATTTTACACTTCCAGAAAACAATTGCGCCACTGACCAGAAAAAAAAACTGGTCTAAAGTCAGTGGCGCGTTGCGCGTTGTTCATAATGCTATTTTAAGCGTGCATGCTTGCCCAATGTAGCGGGTACACAACACGCATAGACTGATTCTCTCATCAACACAGATACAGTAGTTTTTATTTTTGAAAATCATACATTATAACAAGGAAAAATATTAACACATGAGGGAAATCATTGTGGTTTACATAAAGATGAAAAAACGAATTACCCATTTTTTAAGGCTAATTGTAGTACTGGATCAGACCTGTTTGCCCAATAGTGGCAAGAAACATATGTATAGGCTGTAATGTTTAACCGACGCTGATGTGCGAGAGTTTCTCCCATCCCCATACAGTCACCTCTCTGTCTTGTCCTGACAATAACGTCTGTCTCATCGGCTATGAACGCTCCTGGCGCGCCTGGTAAACCCGCCGTTATAATAACAATCCGTCATGCAACATGTGCACCTGTTCTTAAAGGGTATGTTGGATGGCGCTCAGATTGGTTTATTTCACATTACGCCCAAACCACACCTATGAATAATGAAGCTATTTCAGACCAACCCCTTTTAGATTTGCGCCAGACGCAAGAGGCATTTATCCCGCCGGGAAAATAGCAACAGCGCCGGGACCCGCCCACAAAGTTACTTGCGCCATGCGCTTTGACACTTGCGTTTCAGATTGTTAAAATAGGGCCCATTGGGTACATGTTGGATCAGTTAATCTCTTCATTAAATGGAGTTTGTGAGGTGTTAAATACGTTCTAAAGTTGAAGTGTATCTGTTGGTGGTCAGGATTACGAGAGGCCTCCTTTATATTTACCCAAACATCTTCCCAATTAAATTCTGGATCCAAACTTGGGCAGTCCCGTCTCCACAGCCTATCTAGAGGCAGTTTGGCATAAGAAGCTTCCAATATAAAGTTATATAATATGGACACCAATCCCCGATTATTCCCTTGAGCAATAATCAACTTATACAGTGGGTGTAAAAGCAAAGGTTGCTGCCAAGGAACACCATACGCTTTGAGGGCCGATCTAAGCTGTAGATAAAAGAAAAATGAGGATGCTGGTAAATTGAATAAGTTTGCAATGTCTTGGAAAGAGCACAGGCCAGAGTCATAATAAATGTCTTTCAAATGGCGAATACCACTCTTACTCCAATGCGAAGGAAGAATAGGTCTGCCTCCAATTGTCAATCTTTTATTATTAAATATGGGAGATTGTGTATGCCACTTGCTGGAGACCTTGCATCTAGATTCAACTAACCTCCAGGTTTGGATAAGATGGGAAACTATGGGACCAAAGCGAAGCTGACATTGCTTTTTGATACATCAGAGAAAAGAACGTCTTCCAGATTCCATGGACGCACAATATGTTCTTCTATCTTGCGCCAAGAGACAGGAGTATAAGAGTTAAGGCCATTGCACACCGAGTGCGAAATTCGCATACGAAATTTTCGCACGTTAAAAAAAAAAATCGACCTCACGTTATGTCAATCACGCTTGCACACCGCCTCCGAAACTTTCGTCCATCAAAAAAAAATTCGGAAAGGGTTCGATTTTCTGCGTTTTTCGCATCCACAGCCAGCATTTTTAGAGGTTTTTTGACAGTTAAGAGCCACCGTACTAAAAAGCGAAAGACAAAATCAGAATGGCGGCTGACAAGTTGATTCACTTCGTCTCGCAGCACAAAGTACTGTATGACAAACAAACCGCAGATTATAAAGACAATGAATATAAAGACAGATTGTGGCAGATGATTGCTGAACAGCTTGGGAAACAGGATGGTAGGCATTGATTTCTAAACGTGTTCGAAACTGTACAGTATTGTGTTCAAGTTACAATAGCTCTTTTGCTAACGTCATTCATTCATTTGTTGTGAATAGTGATATCGTAGCCCAGGCTTTATTCATTCATTTGCTAGCAAACTTAGAGTTTTAATAGAATACATGCAAAGCTCTGGTCACTTAAATTACTATAATAATGTATTTAACAATATATTTTTATAATATTTGATATATGTATGATGAATAAATAACTGTAATAGATATAATTTAATAACAACAATGTACCTTTTTTTACATGATGTTAGTTGAAGCAGTGAAGAAAATGTGGCGAAACCTGCGGGACACATATGTCCGCTATAAGAAAGAAGGACAGGGCAGAAGTGGACAAGGGGCCAGTAAAAAAAAAGAAGTGGGTCCATATGGATTCAATGTCCTTCTTGCAAAATTCCATGGCAAGGAGAAGGTATTGTTAGCCTATCCAGAAATGCACCACAGAAAGCTTGCAGAGTGCAGTGTACCCTATCATTTTATAACTCAGATAGCTTACTTTCAACAGGTCAGATGGAAATATCCAGGTGGATGATTTGCCCCTTGGCCTCTGAAACTCCTGTAGACAGGCGTTGCCACTGCCAGCATCATCAAAGCTTTCACCCTGGCTGGCTTGTCCCACAACTTCATGGCGCAGGTAGTTGCATAAGATCCAGGTTGCCTTGATGATACTGTCTGACAGGTCAGGGTTCACCTCCATTGGCCTTTTGTACACCCTGAATCTTTGGGTCAAAATGGCGAACGCATTTTCTGAGATGCGACGAGCTCTTGACAGGCGGAGGTTGAAGATGCGCTTGTCTTCTTCAAGACGCTTTCCACCGTAGGGTCGGAGCAAATATTGCTTCATGGGAAAGGCCTCGTCTGCCACGATAACATGGTTGACCTTCCCCAATTCAGGAGCAGATGGGAGCTCCAATGGGGGTGGAACATTCAGGGTCCCGTGCTGGAGGGCCCGTCCCAGCGCAGAATCTGCAAAAATGCCTCCATCGCTGTTCCCACCATAGTTCCCCACATCAATGGCCAGGAAACAGTAATCGGCATCTACTAGTGCGAGGAGGACAATGGAAAAGGTGCCTTTATAATAAAAAAAGGGAAGCTGAGTTTGCAGGGGCCTCAATCCTGACATGCTTCCCATCGAGAGCGCCAATACAATCAGGGAAGTTCCACCTCTCATTGAACCTTGTCGCCGTGTGTTTCCAGATTTCTTCTGTTGGAGTTGGCATGTAAGTGTCCTTGAGCTGCAGCCAGATTTGGTCACAGGTCTCCCTCACAATCTTCCCTACAGTGCTGATGCCCAACCTAAAACGGCTGGCGATGGTTGTGAATGAGTCCCCAGTGCTCAGATACCTAAAATTATACATATTGTGGCAAGATGACCGATGGCGGAGTCAGGGAAGATGCAGGTTTTCTAAAATAGTCTCTTGATTATTTATTTATTTTTTTTCACCTTCTTTTTTTTCCCAATACGTGCAAATATTTACAGTGTCAGGAAAATTAAAATGCAAAACAAAAACTGTTAAAAAAAAAATTAAAGAGGCATTAAGTTGCCAGGCTACATCTCTCAAGACCCTGCACACTTTTCCACTCATCAATACTCTGTCACAGTACGTTCTCTGCCCACTCTGTTTCCTGCCATGGGGCCTAATACAGCCTTAAATAGCTGTAGCCCCACCCACTAGACTACTGCAATGCAAACCAGACAATTAACCATAAATTTACAAAAAAACAACAAAAAAATAAACAAAATAAGCCTTCAACAAATATACAGACACATACCACACGTTTTCCCCCCAACAAAATCCCCTTTGTAGAGAGAAAAACCCACATTAGTGACAAACACCAAAACACCCCAGCAATAATGGTTCCCTATCGAGGGAACTCAACACTGCGTCGATAAAATCGACTCTTTGGGGACGCTCCCTAAGCGTGCGCCTCTGAAGTATGAATGAAACTAATCCAATCCTGATTGGTGTTGCGTCGTGACGTAACATGTGACGGCATACCCGGAAGTATAAAAGTGACGCTGTCACAACACACACTAGCTTTCGCTCTTCAGCAAGCGCTTTATGTTGAAACTGTCTGTCTTATTTGGTGTTGTTTGTCTTATTATTGAAAGAAAGTATGGCCAGTGAGCAATTCAAGAGGTGTGTGCATCCCTGCCCTCGTTTCATCACGGGTGGGGACGCACACTCTCTCTGTGTGTATTGTTTGGGAGTGCAGCACGCACGGGCAGCTCTCGAGGGGGCTGCTTGTGAAATGTGTGAGGCTTTGCCTATTAGAGTGCTGCGCTCCCGGCTGGCGTGCTTTGACGAGCACGGTCAGGCTCGCGTTCCCCAGGGTTCCGGTCCCGCATATGTCGAGGCGATGCGGCGACTGAGATCCTGGGGTTCGCAGCGGGATCTGGCGGAGGAGAGTGAGAATGCTGAGGCATTTTCTCGCTCGCCATCGGCTGATCCCGCAGCCTCTGAGAGTGGTGTGGGAGCCCGCGCTGCGGTTTCTCCTACCCGCGATCAGGTCCCGGTGCTTGAGCTGTCTACTTCTGAGGAAGGGGACGTGCTCAGCATCGATGCGGACGACCGTGATCTCAGCACGCCATCACGCGGCCTGGGTTATGAGGAGCTGGTGGAGGTTGTGACACGCGCTGTGGCCAGACTAAACATCAGCTGGCCACAACATGAGCAGGAAACGCAAGTCACCAGTAAAATGGACGAGCGTTACCTGCAGCGCAGGTCACAGCCTCACCGCCGGGGTCTGCCGTTTTTCCCCGATCTCCATAAAGAGATCTCGAGAACGTGGGAAAGACCGCATTCGTCCCGTATTTCGAGTCCCAATGTAATAGATTACAGCAATATTATGGGGGCTCGAGATATGGGATATGGGAAGATGCCGAAGGTGGAGGAGGCTTTAGCGAGCTATCTCTCTCCCGAATCGGCGTCTTCCCTAAAGACCCCGGTGTTGCCTAGTAAGCCCTGCAGGGAGACATCTGCATTGGTGGGCAGGGCTTACATGGCGGCGGGTCGGGCTGGTTCGTGTCTGCACTCAATGGCGATTTTGCAGGCATACCAGGCCGACCTCCTGAAAGATTTGGATGAGGGGGAGGGGCCTACTCCTGAAGATGTCGCGGAGTTGAGGAAGGCCGCAGATTTGTCTCTCCGGGCCACTAGGGAAGCGGCCAGCGCTATTGGCCGCTCTATGGCGGCCATGGTGGCCACGGAGAGGCATCTGTGGCTGAACTTATCCGGTATTAAAGAAAAGGATAGGTCCTTCCTGCTGGATGCGCCGCTTTCGGCTTCTGGCCTGTTCGGCGACGCCGTTAATTCGGTTGTCGACAGGTTTCAGGAGTCGAGAAAACAATCTGCGGCGTTCCAGCAGTACCTCCCCCGGAAAGCGAAGGCCAAATCTAGTAGGGGGGGGCAAAGCAATCAGCCCCAGCCATCAGCCAGCTTCTCCCACAGGGCAGAGCAGAAGGAGAGCGTTTCCTCTAGAGCCCCCCCTCCGGGGTCTTGGCAACAGAGGAAACGCTCCCAAAAACCGAAGTCCTCCGGCCAGAGGGGCGACCTGAGGGACGTCATTCAGGCTAAGAGGACTTCGGAAAAGAGGTCCTAGCCAAGGCAGGACTTCAGAGGGCTGCCCCCTCCGCAGTGAGACAACCGAGGTTGTTCTCACAACGGGGCCCTCTAGGAAAAGATTTTGTAGAGGGATGGTATCATCTTCCCAACATATCTCCATGGGTCCTGCAGATAATACGAGTTGGGTACAGACTGCAGTTCGCGCACCGCCCCCCCCCCCAAGTTCTCTGGGGTGGTGCTCACTGCGGTGGTCCCAGAGCAGGCTCAGGTGTTGGAACAAGAAGTACAGACTCTGCTGTCGAAAGGAGCCATAGAACGTGTTCTTCCGGTAGACAGGGAGTCCGGGTTTTACAGCCGGTACTTTATAGTTCCAAAGAAGGATGGGGGGTTAAGGCCAAATTTGGATCTCAGGGTGTTGAACCGGTCTCTGAGAAGGTTCAAATTCAGAATGTTGACCATTCCAACAATCGTGAGTCAAATCAGATCCGAGGACTGGTTTGTCACGATAGATCTGAAAGACGCCTATTTTCACATCTCCATCCTTCCTTGTCACAGGAGGTACCTGAGGTTCGCTTTCGGGGGCGAAGCATACCAATATCGGGTTCTTCCGTTCGGCCTAGCACTCTCTCTCCGCACATTTACCAAGTGTATGGACGTGGCCCTTGCTCCACTGAGACTTCAGGGGATTCGCGTATTGAATTATCTCGACGACTGGCTTATTTTGGCCCAGTCTCGGGAGATGGCAGTTCGGCATCGAGATGTCGTTCTTGGCCATATTCAAAAATTGGGGTTAAGACTCAATTTGAAGAAGAGTGTGCTAGAACAGTCCCAGGGCACGACCTTTTTGGGAGTCGTGTGGAACTCGATTACAATGCAGGCACGTATGTCTCCCGCACGTATCGAGTCAATTCTGGCGATGGTGTCCAGGGTGAGGCTAGGTCAGGCCGTCACTGTGAAACACTTTCAAAGGATGCTGGGCCTCATGGCAGCGGCATCCAACATTATTCCTCTGGGCCTCCTTCAGATGAGGCCCCTCCAGTGGTGGTTGAAGACCAAGGGGTTCTCACCCAAAGGAAATCCGTTCCGTATGATCAGAGTAACGCGCAGGTGCCTTCAGTCTCTGCAAATATGGAAGAAGCCTTGGTTCCTATCCCAAGGGCCAGTGTTGGGGGTGTCATGTCGCTGGGAAACCATTTCGACAGACGCCTCCCTTACGGGCTGGGGCGCGGTCATGGACGGCCGCTTTACCAGGGGTCTGTGGCAGGACCATCATCGCACTTGGCATATAAATTGCCTGGAGATGATGGCGGTATTCAAGGCTTTGAGGAGCTTCCTCCCAGACATCGAGGGTCGCCACGTCCTTATACGGACGGACAATACGTCAGTGGTGGCCTATCTGAACCGACAGGGGGGACTCAGATCGCGCCCTCTGTGCAAACTGGCGCATCAGATTATCCTTTGGTCCCAGGGAAAGATATTGTCAATAAGGGCAATGTATATCCCAGGGGTTCAGAATCGGGGAGCAGACATCCTGTCGAGGCAGGGGCTGAGGCCCGGGGAATGGAGACTTCATCCGGATGTGGTGAAGTCGATATGGGAGAGGTTCGGACCGATGGAAGTGGATCTGTTTGCGTCTCGAGAGACGTCCCACTGTCCACTTTGGTTCTCCCTCTCACATCCAGCCCCGCTGGGGTTGGATGCCATGGTACAGGCTTGGCCGAGGCTTCGCCTGTATGCTTTCCCCCCGATCGCTCTGCTCCCAGGGGTCCTGGAGAGGGTCCGTCAAGAGGGCATCAGTCTACTTCTGGTTGCCCCGAGATGGCCGACACGAGTATGGTTCTCGGATATAATATCACTCCTCATAGCTCCGCCATGGGCGATTCCTCTGAGGAGGGATCTATTGTCTCAGGCGGAGGGCACAATCTTCCACCCTCGCCCAGAGTTGTGGAAGCTGTGGGTCTGGCCTCTGAGGGGGTTCAGTACCTAAATGCTGGCTTATCAGCTGAGGTGGTTGAAACCATACTTAGCTCTAGGGCCCCATCTACCAGGAGATTATATGGCCTCAAGTGGAAGGTGTTTCACACTTGGTGTGGAGAACGAAGGTTGGATCCAGTAAACTGCCCAGTGGCTTCAGTTCTGGAATTCCTTCAGGATCGTTTCTCTGCGGGTCTCTCCCCGTCCACTCTTAAGGTGTACGTGGCTGCCGTTTCGGCTTTCCACGCGCCAGTAGATGGTGGACCTCTGGGGAGGCACCAATTGGTCATCAGGTTTCTCCGTGGTGCTTGGAGGATGAGGCCGGCGATCAGGTCCAGGGTGCCTGCCTGGGATCTGGCAATAGTTCTGGAAGGGTTGTCCCTCGCTCCCTTCGAACCTTTAGAGTCGGCTTCGCCTAAGGACTTAACGCTGAAAATGGTCTTTCTCTTAGCGATTACCTGGGAGATCTCCAGGCCCTGGCGGTAACGCCAGCTTGCTTGGAGTTTGCCCCTGGCAAAGTAAAGGCCTTTTTGCACCCGAGTCCGGGCTACGTGCCTAAAGTTCCTTCGAGTACGGCTCGCTCTGTAGTCCTTCAGGCATTCCATCCTCCACCTCATGTGTCGGCGGGAGAAGAGAGGCTTCACTTGCTCTGCCCCGTCAGAGCTTTGAGTGTATACTTGGAAAAGTCTGCTTCTTGGAGAAGATCTGACCAGTTGTTAGTATGCTTTGGGTCACCTAAGAGGGGGCTCCCGGCGACCAAACAAACTATAAGTAACTGGATTGTCCAGGCTATTACTGAGGCTTACAAGGTGCGTGGGGTTCCTTCACCTTTGGCCTTAAGGGCTCACTCGACTAGAGGCATGGCTTCCTCTAGGGCCCTTCTGTCGGGAGTACCTCTGCAGGAGATTTGTGAGGCAGCCGGCTGGGCTACCCCGCATACTTTCATCAGGTTTTACAGTCTCAGCCTTCCCAGTACGCCCGGTGCACACGTACTCGGCCCTTGCTGAGTGCCTAATCAGTTTCACTCTGGGGCGGGTCTGTTCGGTGCGTGGCCTAGTGGGTACTCGTTCCCCAAAGAGTCGATTTTATCGACGCAGTGTTGAGTTCCCTCGATAGGGAACGTCTCGGGTTATGACTATAACCCTTGTTCCCTGAGAAGGGAACGAGACACTGCGTCGTGTTGCCACGCCCCCTTTTCAGACCCTTGAGCGTCTTGCTTCATCGCGAGGCTAGTGTGTGTTGTGACAGCGTCACTTTTATACTTCCGGGTATGCCGTCACATGTTACGTCACGACGCAACACCAATCAGGATTGGATTAGTTTCATTCATACTTCAGAGGCGCACGCTTAGGGAGCGTCCCCAAAGAGTCGATTTTATCGACGCAGTGTCTCGTTCCCTTCTCAGGGAACAAGGGTTATAG
Organism: Pimephales promelas; assembly: GCF_988280905.1. Taxonomy (NCBI): domain Eukaryota; kingdom Metazoa; phylum Chordata; class Actinopteri; order Cypriniformes; family Leuciscidae; genus Pimephales; species Pimephales promelas. The sequence goes on along the minus strand of NC_142784.1, from coordinate 6,394,486 downwards.
TCATAACCCGAGACGTTTGCTCCATCCATCACCCGCGAAACCCCACTATTTCAACCCATTGGAACATCCCCCGGCTTCCTCACGCGAAACCAGGAAGTTGAAGCGGGGTTCGGCATGCCTGTGGGTTAACTGTATACCGTATTGAAAATTACAAAGTTTTAACTAAATAAATGTAAAGTTTAACAGCCCATGTGGATATTTTCATTACATGCTGCTAGAGATTATACAGATGAGTGATGAAATTACAATGTACAGTTGGCGTAATATATGTTTGGATTCATGCACAAATATTTGCTACTTAAGAATGCTGGTAAGCCTTTCCCTGCACCTTAAACAACATTGCATGCTAACTGGCAATTATGATACACGGTGGTAAATGACATTGTGAGTAGTGAATCAGAAATAGAACAGAACAAACATAAATAACAGTGATATGACCCAGAGAATAGTGGCAGAACAGCTTGACTATTAGCGCCAACGTTTAGCTGACTGCATGCTGCGTGAGCACATCACGGCTCAGTCCGTGACACATATATTATTATAGAACACAAAATAATGTTGTTTCAATAATGTTAATGTAAATTGTGTACGGGGGTATGGGAGCTCGTTCCGCACATCATTGCACATGCGCAGTACTTTCAGTTTCGGTTTTTAATTCGATCAAGTGTTTGTCTTCTCTCGATCGAATTACAAAAGGAATAAACCTCCCCTTTCAATCAGATCGAAATTTAGGATCGATTAAGGTGTGATTGAGTAGCCAATTCGATAACAAATGTATTATTTGGGTACAAATCTGTAGCCTATACAGCTTTTCTGTCTGCCCAGCGCGTCCGCCGGGCCGTGTACGCGTGTGTGTGTCCATACCTACGACATACTGCCAGTCTCTGTTCAGGATCGATAGGTTCACGGTAATTGTTTTTTTTTTTTAACATGTGGCTCCAGAAATCCAAACTGGTCCACTGACATCCTGAAGTAAATTTTGAATCGCTCTGGATAAACTCGCAACTCCTTGATAAGGAGGTGGAACTCTCCTTCCTCTCGGCGCAATTTCAAGATTGGATGGACCCAATATTTTCTCTTTCTTTTCTTTTCAAGTAGAGAGAGGGCAACAAAATCATCCTCACTGCTTGACGAATCCATTTTGTTTTTTTCTGCGTTTTTTTCCACAAAGGTTTAATAAATACGCGTCGGATTCAGTGGGCAAGGTTTCTGTGCGTGACGAATTTTTAGGCTGACGAACACGAAAAAACGCATACGAAAATTTCGTACTCAGTGTGAAATGGCCTTTAAACCATACAAACAAAGGGCAGAGTATAAAAGACCAAAAATAAAGCTTACAACCAGGCACTGCCAAACCACCATCTACCCTCTTCCTCTGTAAAGTAGCCAGTTTTAAACGTGGTCTTTTTCTATTCCTGATGAATTGGGAGATTTTACCATGGATTTTGTTCCAGAAGTTGACAGCAGGGGAGAGGGGAGTCATAGAACTAAAAAAATTCAGTCGAGGCAAAATATTCATTTTTACAATAGAGATTCGGGCCTGCAGAGAGTTGGGCAGATTGATCCAACTGTCCAAATCTCTCTTGATATCCTTGCCTACTTCTGAAAAATTCTGCGTCACAATGTGGTTCAAAGAGGGAAAAATGTATATCCCAAGATACTTAAAATGCTGAACAACAGCAATAATGGGTGGGTACATCAATATTTTAACTTATTTAAAGGTAAAAGGGCAGATTTAGACCAGTTAACCTTGAAACCAGATAAATGACCAAACTCTTCACAAATAGACAGCAAGCTAGAAACAGACTGTACTGGATTTTCCATTAAAACCAGAACATCATCTGCATATAATGCTACATGATATGTAGCATTATTGTATGTACACAGTATTGTGAATGGAAATAGGATTTATCTCAGCAGATTGCCGAATCAGCTGGGCAAGAGGTTCAAGGGAAAGAGCAAAAAAAGCTGGACATAAAGGACACCCTTGTCGTGAAGACATAGTGATAATTAGTGAGGAAAGTAACTGTCCTGTGAGTACCATTGCTGTGGGATTAGAGTGAAGGACCTTAATCATATGTATAAAACTCTTACCAAAACCCATATTTTCCATAACAGACCACAAGAATGACCACCATCCTATCAAAGGCCTTCATCGCATCAAGGGATAACACTGCTAAAGGAACCTTAGCACCCACTGCTGCATCGATTATATGTAGAAGACGCCTAACATTATCCAATGACAGCCTAGATTAAATTAAACCTGTCTGATCACAATTAAATGGCAAGGGTATGTGATCCTGAATGCGCCAGGCAAGTACCTTTGCATAAATCTTTAAATCGGAATTTAGCAGACTTAATGGCCTATAGTTTGCACATTCTGAAGGATCCTTATCTTTCTTTAAAAGTAGAGATATTAGGGCAGTATTGACATCTCTAGAAAAGCTGCCTTTTTCAATTGAAGTTGTTATCATATCTAAAAGCATTATTCTAGAATACAACATGAAAACTCAGGCAGTATCCCATCCAAACCAGTTGATTTATTCATTTGCATAGCAAGGGCAGCCTCCTTCAATTCTTTCAAGGAAATGTGTCTATCAAGTAGCCACATCAATTGGCATCAAGTGGCTATCAAGTGTTTCCACATACCTGCCAACTTTTGAGTTTTGCTTGGAGTGAGATTTGTTGACGGGGGTTAGGGTACACCCCAAAATACTTTTTTTTTTCACGATTCTTACTCACAAACATTAAAAATAAAGCACTAACCATTAAAAGTCGAAAGACTTTATAACTATCCTACATATGTGTGAGAGAGAAAGAGACAGTATGTGTGTGTGTGTGTGTGTGTGTGTGTGAGGGAGAGAGAGAGAGAGAGAGAGAGACAGTGTGTCATTAAAAAATACCATAAATAATGTTTAAATATGCTGCTTCTGCTGGAGATGATTGGAAGAGGTCTCTGCATCTTTACCGATCAGAGTGCGCGCTGACACGGAGTATACTCGACGCGTCTGCACGAGCGCGGTAAATATGAGTGTGAGCGTGTGAAACCAATCAAATGCGGGAGTCTCACGGCCAATGCGTGAGAGTTGGTAGCTATTTCCAGCTGTGGTAAATGTAACTTTTTAAGAAAATCATTACAGGTTGAGACTCAGATTTGTACAAATTGGAATAGAAGACATGAAACATCTCGTTAATTTGTTTGGGTTCAGTTGTGAGAATGCCTGCAAAGGATTTGATGGAGGAAATATCGGCAAAATGTTCATTTGATCTAGGTCTGGACCCGTGGAAATACAACTCTGTCTAGTTCTACAGACAGTGGCGTATCCAGGACATTTTTTGGGGGGTGGCCAAGATCGGACACAAAGCTAGAGTGGGGTGGCTATAGCATAGAAACGTTAAATGCGTATACGTACACAGCCGACCATGGTTCAAATCCCGGTCCTTTGCTGCATGTTACATCCTCTCTCTCTCTCCCATGATTTCCTGTCTCATAACTGTCAAATAAAGGTGTCTATCCTGTTAAAAACAGTCCAAACCACCAATCACAGACAGTCCTCAAGTATCTCTAGTTATTTTAACATGTCTATTTTTAATCAGTAATTATGGTCAGGATAGGGTAAATATTTTCTAAGAGCTATTTTCTTGTAGTGGATTTAAGTCCTTGTCACTGCACAAGTTAGATTAGATTAGCAAAATTAAACTGCTCTGAACTCATCCTATAGAATAACATGTATCAGTCGTCAGCTCATCATCTGTGTCACCTGTATTGTTACCTGAGTTTGCTTTACTAAATGAGGCACCATCTTGTGGTTACATGAAAACACAGAAATCCAACAGGACAAACCAAAATCCTTAAAGATAGGACCTTATTAAAAAGGGTATCTGTAAAAGCAAAAGAAAAAACTTTGTGAAGGAAAACTTTCCAAAGTTTGTGAGGAAAACCCCCCCAAAATATTTGTTGTTCTTTCCATGCTTAGTTTATGTTATTATTTAGCTTAGATATAATTTGTTAGAGATACTGGAATTTGAATTTCTTAGTTTGTTTTTTGCCAGGAGTGTTTTTATTTAACCACAAGAGGGGACTTAAATAAGTAGCAAACACAGGTAACACAGAGAATGGCCTCATGACTGAATCATTCAGATGCCTTGTGTTGTATGAAAATGTGCAAAAAGTGTTTTTCAACCCAGACAGTATTCATGTCCAAGGCCTTGATGAAAATATAAATTGAAACGTTGGATTTGATTCAGCATACATTAATACGTTTTTAAAATCAAACAGTTAAGACTCAAAATCATAAATAGTCAAGATGCTTCTTCATAATTTGATAGTGATGGGAAGTCCGGTTCTTTTCCGCGAACCGGTTCTTTCGGACAGTTCGTTTTAATGAACCGGTTCAAAAAACCGGTTCACCAGTTCTTTTACGTCATCACGTAATGACGTCAATTCTATCATCCCGGCGGATAAAAATACTTCAAATTAAAGGGCATTTTTAATCACAACTTCAGTTAAATAATAGTATGCATTGTCATAATCATCTTGGATAAGTTTCTTACATTTACATTTTGAAAACGAACCCTGCTGCAGCATGTGCTAACGCGGATGATTTACATGTTTTAAATATATAAAATGCGTAAATGGTCTTCATCATTTTATTTGTTATTAAATAAACTTACATTTCGCCGATTCGCCCTCTCATTTAAGTCCTGGGTTCACCCGTACTACTGCGTGCTCGTATATCAGCACAGGATCAGCCGAAAGAAAGTTCTGTTCAGAGACGGTGCTATCACGCATGCGCAGTATCTCCAGCTCATCGGTTCTCCGTATCGAACGTGTCCGAAAGAAACAGTTCTTGGTTCTGTACTAGTGATTCAAAAACTGCAACAACCAGTTCTCGACTCGAGAACCATAGCATCTGTGTGCTGAGCTGAAACCTGAATATACAGTCGACAAAACAAAAAAATCGATGCATGTCTGTCTCCAATAGCCTTCTGTAGCCTATACAGTGTATATATATCATGTTTATAATGTGTTAAACATAACGAATTAATTCGTTATGTTAACACATTATAAACATTTACTAAGCAGTGCACCAAACCTTGGCAAGAGTTTACATCAATGATTTATATTGTTACTTAGAAATTAAATGAGCTGTTCCTGAAAATATTATTTAATAATAAATGTTTAGTAGTTTGACAGTTTTAGAATCCAATCATTATTTCCAATCGTTAAAATAATACAGTGATAGCCTACAGTAATGTGATAAACATGTTTCCAAAATGTTTTATTTTGTTACACTTACTGATGTTCAACTAAAGACATGGAAACGTACATTTCGTCCCTCAGAAAAAAATGCACGCATGCTCAGCTCATCAACTCATTTCTCAGTATGTCGAACGTGTCCGAAAGAAACAGTTCTCGGTTCTGTGCTGGTTATCCGACCGCTGTACCTGTATGTTCGGTAGTACACGCATGCGCAGTATCAGCTGCTCGTGCTCATCACTTCTCTCAGCACCAACATGTCTCCGTTCAGTGAAGTTTTTGAGTTACTGAATAAAATGTACTAATGGATATTGGTTTATTTCGATTCGGAGGGACTGTCAGGCATGTCTGAAAGTGAGTAACTTTAGTAACTTGTGGTTTAGCGCTGACGCAAGACGCGAACTGTTTCGAACGATTCAGTCCGATTTAGTGTACTGGTTCGACCGGTTCACTAAAAAGAACCGGTTCAAAAGAACGATTCGTTCACGAACCGGCCATCACTATAATTTGACATTTGTGCCATTTTCACGAGTTCACACTTACATATAATTTTGAGTGAGTAAGATTCAATGCGTATTTGGCGTGCTGTCCGGAGGGAGGGCTCCGAGCTCGGAATTCTGCCCGAACCCAGAGTACTCCCCCCGTATGCAAGTGATTTTTTTTTTTTTAGAAAGAGGAGTGTGCAGGACTAGGAGTGTGGAGAAGGGGTGGAGGAGGGATGCTGCAAACTGCCAATGGATCGAGGTAAGACTGCTGAGTCTATATATACCCTCTTATCATTGATTGCTGATTGCCGTCCACTCGTGTTAATTATCTGAACGTGCTCCTCCCGAACTTAGTTATTAACAAAACTTCATTTCACGAGTTCACACTTACATATAATTTTGAGTGAGTAAGATTCAATGCGTATTTGGCGTGCTGTCCGGAGGGAGGGCTCCGAGCTCGGAATTCTGCCCGAACCCAGAGTACTCCCCCCAAAAGGCTAAAGAGCAGAGGACAGCCGCCAGACTAAAGACCCCCCAAAGAGTGCCAAGAAATGGCGGGCTGGCATCTCGAGAAGGGGCCTGGATGCTTGTTCAGGGAGGCCCGTGATGTTGGCTCACTGCCTGGACTGATGGCCCTTGTTGACTGCGAACAAGGTGTGGTTGTTGTATACTTGTCCAGGAGGTTTTCGCGCTGCATCCACTGTAAGACCAAGTATTCGCTGAAATGAAAGAGAAAACGTGAGTGCTCTACCTGGAACTTTCTCGCTCCGTCCGATGTGAGACCAATGCTCGCTGGACGATAAGAGGAAAACTGAAAAGAGGAAAATGAGTGCTTATCCAGGAGATTTTCTCGTACTCTCGTCCACGGTGAGACCGAATGCTCTCCGGATGAAAGAGAGAAAATTTAAGTGCTCTACTGGGAAAGCTCTCACTCCGTCCGCTGTAAGACCAATGCTCGCTGGACGGAAAGAGGAAACCTGACAAGAGGGGAAAATGAGTGTTTGCCCAGGAGATTTCTCGTATTCCATCCGCTGTGAGACCAGCTGCTCGCTGGATGAAAGATAAAATTTTAAGTGCTCTACTGGGAAAGCTCTCACTCCGTCCGCTGTGAGACTAATGCTCGCTGGACGGAAAGAGGAAACCTGACAAGAGGGGAAAATGAGTGTTTGCCCAGGAGATTTTCTCGTATCCATCCGCTGTGAGACCAACTGCTCGCTGGATGAAAGAGAAAATTTAAGTGCTCTACTGGGAAAGCTCTCACTCCATCCGCTGTGAGACCGATGCTCGCTGGATGGAAGAAGGAAAACTGAAAAGTGGAAAGAATTGAGTGCTTGCCCAGGAGATTTTTCTCACACTGCATCCGCTGTGAGATCAACTGCTCGCTGGATGAAAGAGAAAATGTAAGTGCTCTACTGGGAAAGCTCTCACTCCGTCCGCTGTGAGACCGATGCTCGCTGGACGGAAAGAGAAAACCTGAAAAAGAGGAAAAATGAGTGCTTGCCCAGGAGATTTTTCTTACACTGTGAGACCAACTGCTCGCTGGATGAAGTAGAAAAATGTAAGGGCTCCTCTGGGAAAGCACTCACTCTGCTCATAAAGTGATGGCGGTTTTTTGAGTGTCTAAGAAAAACGAAAAAGGGTAATTTAAACGTGGCATTGAGTGTGTGAGTGGAACTGAAGGGCTGGTAGCTTATGCGGAAAGCCGAATACATTTAATGAGAATTTCCAGTGTTATGGGGTGTCCGGAATCGGGGGCGGGTGGGCTGGGATCTTTGGATCCCTTTAATCAGGGTTTGTGAATTGTTTAACTCCACAGAAGTAGTGCCGTACGACAGTTTATGGGAAAAACTGGATTGCCGCTCAAATAACCTTTAATAGGAGATAAAAGATTTGATTGGAAAGAGAAAAATCGGGGGAAGGCAAGTTAAAAGAGACTTTTTTCTGTTTCCTTTCTTTATGTTACCTCCAACCGGTAATATAGGATTGAAGGGTCCTGGGAGATACCGCTTGGAGGATAACTTTTGATGCGTGCGACGTTAGCTTGGAGACCAAGTTTGCTGGACAGAGGAAATAATCAATTAAGGGTTTTAGCAGGAATAATAATTCTAAATGGTGATGTACTGGAGAGAAAACATCATTGTTATAGCAGTGTAGAAAATAAGCCAGAGGAACAGAGCTCCTGCAGGAGCAGAGAGGGCGTCACTGCTTGAGCAGTGTAGAAAATTATCCAGAGAAACAGAGCATCTGTGGGAGCAGAGGAGACGTCACTGCTGTGGCGGTGTAGTAAATTAGCCAGAAAAACGGAGCTCCTGTGGGAGCAGAGTAGACATCATTGCTGTGACGGTGAAGAAAATTAGCCAGAGAAAAGAGTTTCAGATGGAGCAGAGGAGACGACACTGCTGTGGCAGTGTAGAAAGTTAGCCAGAGAAACAGGGCTCCAGTGGGAGCAGACTAGACAACACTGCTGGGGCAGTGTAGAAAATTAGCCAGAGGTAACAGGGCTCCTGTGGGAGCAGAGGGGACGTCACTGTTATAGCAGTGTAGAAAATAAGCCAGAGTAAGAGAGCTCCAGTGGGAGCAGAGTAGACATCACTGCTGGGGCCGAGTAAAAATTAGTCAGAGAAAGAGAGCTCCAGTGGGAGCAGAGTAGACATCACTGCTGTGTCAGTGTAGAAAAATAGCCAGAGAAACAGAGCTCATATGATAATTATTCAGAGAAACAGAGCTCCTGTGGGAGCAGATGAGACATCACTGCTGGGGCAGAGTAGAAAAATTAGTCAGAGAAACAGAGCTCCTGTGGGAGCAGATGAGACATCACTGCTGGGGCAGAGTAGAAAAAATTAGCCAGAGAAAACAGAGCTCCTGTGGGAGCAGATGAGACATCGCTGCTGGGGCAGAGTAGAAAATTAGCCGAAAAAACACGGCTCCTGTGGGAGCAGAGTTGACGTCACTGCTGGGGCAGAGTATAAAAGATTGGCCAGAGAAACGGAGCTCCTGTGGGAGCGGAGTGGACATCACTGCTGGGGCGGTGGAGAAGATTGGCCAGAGAAATAGAGCTCCAGTGGGAGCAGAGGGGACATCGCTGCTGGGGCAGTATAGAAAATTAGCCGGAGAAACAGAGCTTCGGTGGGAGCAGATGAGACATCACTGCTGGGGCAGAGTAGAAGGATTGGCCGAGGGAGGCACGGCTCCTGTGGGAGCAGAGTAGACGTCACTGCTGGGGCAGAGTGGAAAAGATTAGCCAGAGAAACGGAGCTCCTGTGGGAGCAGAGTGGACATCACTGCTGGGGCAGAGTAGAAAAATTAGTCAGAGAAACAGAGCTCCTGTGGGAGCAGATGAGACATCACTGTTGGGGCAAAGTAGAAAAATTGGTCAGAGAAACAGAGCTCCTGTGGGAGCAGATGAGACATCACTGCTGGGGCAGAGTAGAAAAATTAGTCAGAGAAACAGAGCTCCTGTGGGAGCAGAGGAGACGTCACTGCTGGGGCGGTGGAGAAAATTAGCCAGAGAAACAGAGCTCCAGTGGGAGCAGAGGAGACGTCACTGCTGGGGCAGTATAGAAAATTAGCCGGAGAAACAGAGCTTCAGTGGGAGCAGAGTAGACGTCACTGCTGGGCAGTGGAGGAACGTACCTGTGCAAATGAGCTGTGGTGTGAAGCCGAGCAAAAGCGGGAAGTAGATTGGGGCCTGGCTGGCCGATTATCATCTTCTTGAGCGCAAACAAGAGGGGAGATTAAATCTTTGCAGGATTATGCACATCTTTATTAACATTTCAAAAATGGCTTAGGGAACTTTCACCCTGGCAGTTAAGTCCGTAACGGGGCATGGTTCGCATGAAAAAATCGCTAATGTGAACGCCATTATGGGACCCGGGTGCGCACTGGGGTACCGGACCCGAGACTACCTGGAGGAGGTGCTGGTACTGACTACCCAGCACGGATTCGGGTGCTCCCTTGTTCAGGAAATAAGGTATCCTGTGCATGCGTTTTAGCTTATTGTGATGTGTTCAGTTAAATAAGTAAGGGATGATAGTGTTGAGGAATTACCCTGGATACGAGCGAGAGTGAGCCTGCAGTGTATTCGAGCATTGTACGTGGAATCAGAGCAACATATTTGTAAATCCACTGTATTCTTAACGGTCCGTTTGCAAGCAGCAGAAAACCACCTTATGTGACACACGCACAATAAACCTGTATTGTTCACTTAACTGCGCATAATAGAAGCAATTTTACTAAAAATAAATAAGTAAATACACAATATTTACCCACGTTCTGCTTTCCATCGAGCGCCGTGCACGTTTGCAATGACATAAGATGCACGCGAACGCACCAAGGTTCGATAAAATTAAATTGGGTGTGGAACCGGACCCACACTGCGGGGGGCGTCGGGGACAAATGCGCTCGGACCGCTGCAAACACCGGATACAAACCATATATGGCATTTCACCGTAACAAGCCTAGTGTAAAAGCTCCGTTGTTTCTCATTTATTTATTTGTCATTTCTAAGGGTCGTTCCCTGCCGATTTGTTCGATCTGGATTAGTAAACCAAATGGTGAAGCTGCGTGTTAGAATTGGTCTGAACTTCTGAAATCTTAAAAGAGGAGACGATTCCTGTTAATGGAATCGATTCCAACCTTTGGAATCGACTCTATATTCCTAACGCCTCGGATCGAGGAATCGATTCTTTTTGGGATCGAGGAATCAATTCTTTTAGAATCGATTCCCAGCCCTACTGTTTACATGCGAGTTTACGCCCTAAAGAAGCATCACGTTTAAGGAACGCAAATCATTGTACAGAAACTATTTATATCCTCCGATCACAATTAGCATACGGATAGCGTAATTGCTCGACATTCAACGATTTGAAGCGATGCGAAGTTCAATCTGGGACACGAAAGTTTTCAGCTAAGCACTCACAGAGTTGACCCGGCAGATGTTTGAGAGTGTGGATCAGCCGGGACTGGATCTGCAGCGTGGCTTAACTTACTTACTGCCTGTTGCGACGGCCGACGCTGGAGGAATGTCCATTCCTTTGCGTTAAGAGGGCAGCATTGCCTTGTCCATATCTCTATGGCAGGAATTATTGAATGGTCCGGTTTAAAGATACCGCGGAAGTAGATTGCGGATGTTTCGCCCGGGGTGACGATGACCCGTTTGTTTGGCCTGACGCCCATGAGATGATACCGGGTTGCGGAAAAGATTCCTAATTCTGAAGGACGAAAGATTCTCTATCGAAAACAGGAAGAGCTAGATTCGGACATGGCCGAATGCTGCAAACTGCCAATGGATCGAGGTAAGACTGCTGAGTCTATATATACCCTCTTATCATTGGTTGCTGATTGCTGATTGCCGTCCACTCGTGTTAATTATCTGAACGTGCTTCTCCCGAAGTTAGTTATTAACAAAACTTCATTTAATGCAAGTTACTCTGCCTATTTAAACTTCTAAAAATATATGTGGACTGTAAAGATGAGCTAATTGATACAAACAAAAAGACCTTTTTAAACACCCCTTAAACCACAGAGCAAATAAATAAGTCACATGCAGCTTGTTTTTGTGTTTTAACTTAAATCTACTGTCACACTATATTTCACACACTGGTTGGCGAAAAATATAACATTAGTCATATTGAACACACACATCTGCAAAAACCACCATCAGTCTTCAGTCCAGAAAATAGCGTTTTATATTTTATGGCGGTGTAATGAGTGGAAATAAGGTGTGGCCCCTTTAAGAGCTGCGCACGTCCTCTTTAGCCATCTGCACTCTTTCAGGATGCTAATCTAGCTAACGTTAGTACAGTGTAGTTCGACTTTTTAGTTTTCCTACACATTCACAGGGAACTACGAATCGATATAACTATAAATTACCATACCTCTCAATCTACAGATTCCTGTGTTTTTATCGTTGTATTTGTTGCTGTTGTAAGACCGTCCACCTGTTTCACGGAGCAGCAGCAGCTAGCGCGCGCATCTCATTAGTAACCTGACCTGCATGGCCAAACATCCACTGAGCAGAAATCAGCTCTCACAGCCTCAGTACGACCATTACTGTGTTATTTAAAAATGTAAAACTGGACCTAAATCGGTTGATCAGCTGTCATTATTGATTGACAGCATTTCTATTGTTTCTTGTGTTGACGACCTTGACCAACTACCTATCAGATCTGGGGTGGCCACAGGGGTCCTAGAATCGCCAGTGTCTATAGATTAAAAATTCTGAACATTGTTTCAGAATATAATTTATTTATTTCTTAACAAGGTCCTGTTCCACTGACCACTGCTATCCGTGAAGAGTAATTGCTCTATAAAGTGGAATCCAGTCTAACAAAGTCTGCTTCAAGAGCTTGCAATTTGGCAGATCTGGCTTTGCGAGTATTGGAACAGAACAGTGTGGAATTACTCTGTATAAAACCTTTTACAGCTTGCCATAATATTCTGGGAACCTACATTAAACTTCACAAAATCCTCTAATTGGGATTGGAATAGTTCCCCTTCAGGGACTACCGCTGCGTGTAATCGCAGTGGGAACGCCCCCAGCGTAGCGCGTCTGAAGCATGAATGAAATCAGTCAATGGAGAGAGTGAGCGTACGGTGAGTGACGTCATTGACCAGGAAGCTATAAATATCCCCTGAGCACACCAGACACCAGCTCTGTTACTTCAGCAAGCTCTGTGTGTGTCTGAATCTGTCCATTGTGTTTGTCTGATATATCAGGAGTTTTCACTATATATATATATATATATATATATATAAACCAAAAATGAGTGAGAAAAGAGAACAGTTTAGAAAGTGTGTTCCCCCCTGTACTCATTACATCACGGGTGGGGATTCACACGAGTTGTGTGTGGCTTGTTTGGGAGTGCAGCATGCCCAGTCGGCTCTCGAGGGAGTCGATTGTGAGCATTGCGAGGGCTTTCCTCTGCGAACTCTGCGCTCGCGGCGATCGCTCTTTGAGGAGAGCGGTATGCTGCGAGCTCCCCAGGGCTCGGATCCCGCTTCTGTTGAGGCAGGGACGGAGACGCTTGTTCCGGGGGATCGCAGATGGATCTCACCGGCGACGTTAAAACGGGCCCCGCCCTATCTCAGCTTTCTCCGGCGGGATCCAGTGCATCTCACCCGGCTCTGGAAGCACGCGCTGCGGCGGTTACTTCTGCCCGGGTGGAGGCACAGGTTGATGATGATGTGGACTTGAGTCTATCCAGTTCTGAGGAGCCCGATGTCGAGAGTTTTACATCAGAAGAAACCAGTTTGTCACACTGTACTGTAAAGGAAGAAGGGTTGATGGATGTTTTGTCTCGTGCGGTCGAAAAACTCAGTAGCCTATCAAATGTCCAGCTGATAAACAGGAGTCTAAAGTCAAAAGCAAATTAGACGATAGATTTCTGTCTGCACAACCTCAACCCTCTCGCCGGTGCTTGCCGTTCTTCCCAGATCTTCATACTGAGGTATCGAAGACCTGGTTAGACCGGTTTCCAGCAGAATTCACACAAATCAATCTAATGCATATGGTAATGTCGCTGGTGTAAAATCTGCCTGATACGTGACGATGTCGAAGGTGGAGGAGACGCTCGCGAGCTATCTTTCTCTCCGGCTTCGGCATCTTTACTTAAAGCACCGGCGCTTCCATCCAGACCATTGAAAAACACTTCTGCGATGGTGGGGAAAGCTTACTCGGCGGCTGGGCAGGCGGCTGCGTGCTTGCATACTATGGCCATTATGCAGGCTTATCAGGCTGATATGTTGAAAGATGTGTGCGAGGGGGAGGGGGATTTCTGTGGATACTGTCAGCGAGCTTAGGCAGACCGCAGATCTCGCTACTAATGACATTGCAAAATTAATCGGCCGGTCTATGGCAGCTTTGGTGGCTACAGAGAGGCACTTATGGTTAAGCCAGACATCTATGAAAGAGAAAGATAAGGCTCTCTTTTTAAATGCGCCAGTTTCGCCTGCGGGCTCTTCAGTGACGCGTTACACTCAGTCACGGAGAAATTCCAGAGGAGAAAAAGCAGGCAGCTGCCTTTCAAAAATATATCCCGCTAAAAGTGCGTGTCTCCGCGGCTGTTGATAGAGCGCAGCCCCAGCCATCGAGTTCGTCTCACAAGAGAACGCAGCAGATGCAGAGTGTCGTGTCTCGTGCCCCCCCACAGAGAAACTGGAGGGACGAGGCGAGGCGCTCAGACCAGCTGTTTCCTGCCGATATGTTACAGGGCGCTGTGTCTGTCACTCAGGACGTTCATCCAGAGGCCTGGCGGAATGGGAAATGCTTCCCAATGTTTCTCAGTGGGTCCTGAATATTATTAAAAAAAACGGGTACGCTATTCAGTTCAAAACGCGTTTACCTCGGTTCAGAGGGGTTCTGCCCATGGTGGTGGGCCCCGAGCAGGTTCTGGTTTTAGAACAGGAGGTAAAAAATCGTTCCGAAAAAAGATGGAGGGCTGCGTCCCATTTTATATCAGCATCTCTTAAATCGCACTGTAGGGAAGTTCAAGTTCAAGATGCTCACTCTAAAACAGATCGTGTCACAAATCAGATCCGAGGACTGGTTTGTCACGATAGATCTAAAGGACGGTTACTTCCATGTATCTATCCTCCCTCAACACAGGAAGTTCCTGAGGTTTGCTTTCGGGGGCGAAGCATACCAATATAGACCCCTTCACGGTTGACGTCACAGAAAAAAATGCGGTGCGCAGTGCGCATGTCGGGGTCAGAAAAGTTCATTCCATCGTGCTGTAACCATAGTTTAAACCAGCTACCGGAGAATTTCTCGTCAACATGCCTACTTGTTGAGTCGATAAATACTAACTTGCGATAAATACTAACGATAAATACTAATATGCCTACTATGATTTTTGTTTTATGTATTTTTACATCGGCTATGTACACTGTGCATGCTTGTTCTAACCGTGTGTTGTGTCTTAATGAGTTTTTTTATGTTGTTTTTTTTTTTTTACATCACGCACTGACGCGATTTCCACACATCTCAGCGATAATTGGTGAAATGACAGACACACGTTTAGTTTAGCAATAATGACCCTGGAGGAAAGGTGACGGATGCTGGGTAAGTGATTAGTAGCCTAGTCGTGACAGTTTTCTAGGGAAATAACCATCAAGTCAATCAGTCTACAGTGCATCCGTCTCCAATATGATAAATAATTAACGTTACCCTGCCATGCAGGTGCAATTTGCAGTATGTATGTAGCCCGCTTGTTGATCACGACAGAGGTCTTTTTCCCCTGGCGCTGGCTCGGTAAAACCTCCGCTTTTAACACACAAAAGTCATCGCTTATATCGCTATATAAAACCGTCTGAACATGCCCACAAACTACGTAATTATACGCGTCTAGCGATTTGTAGGGTAATACCCGTGCGATCGGAGTGCAATCTCAAGCGCGTGTCATGTTTCTATGGCAACCAAAGCAGAGCTTCTGCCAAACCGCGCTTTACATTTTCTCCAATGTTTATAATAATATAAATGAACCGTCTTGTCTAATCTTAAAGTTTTGGTGGTCAGATTCAGACTCAATGAAGAGCAGAGAGCACAGATATGATCAAGCTGAACAAGCAACAAACAATCGTTATTCAAAAGGGCAAACAGTTAAAGTTATTATGCGAGTTAACTCGAGTCAGAATGTACATGTGCAAGGTTGCATTTGTCATCCATCACCGTGACATCAAGTGGACTTTTAAAGCTGAAATAATGAGTGGATTAAGCTTGGAATAACGAGAGAAATAACGGATAGAACTTTCTTGTCGGTGGATTAATGCATCAGTCAGTCAGTAACGAGACGACGGCTACTAAAATTAGGTAAGACAAAAAGTTTTATTTTTCGCAACTCGTGTGAAATAATATGTGACAATCGGGTCCAGTCGGGTTTGTGTCTTCCTGCCGGGTTCGGGTCCAGTTTTCAAATAATAGACGGGTCCAGGTCGGGTCCGGGCAGTACATTTATGGCATTTCTCGGGTCTGCACGGGTCCGGGTCCAACTTTTAAAATGAACGACGGGTCCGGGTCGGTTCGGTGTAGCACATTACGGGTCTCTTCCGGGTCGGGCATGAGTTTTTGGACCCGTGAAGACCTCAAAGACAGTGCATAACTTGACACAATATCATGCCGGTCTATTTAGCCGCGCCATTTTTCTGACCCCATGCTGCGCGCGCACCCAACAGAGGATTCCAATGTGTACAAACATTGAAGGGGTCTATTGGGTTCTTCCGTTCGGCCTAGCACTGTCACCCCGTACATTCACAAAGTGTATGGATGCAGCTATAGCTCCGCTCAGGCTGCAGGGCATCCGTATTCTGAATTATATAGACGATTGGTTAATTCTAGCTCAGTCTGAACAGCAGGCGGTTTGACATCGAGATGTCGTTCTTGCTCACATCAAGAGATTGGGGTTGAGGCTCAACGCCAAGAAGAGTGTTCTTTCTCCATTACAGAGAACCACTTTTCTCTGTGTAGTGTGGGATTTGACGACAATGCAGGCACGATTGTCACCTGCTCTTGTTGCTTCGATTCTCACTGCAGTAGATCAGATCAAGCTAGGCCAGTCATTCACTGTAAAACAGTTCCAGACTGTTAGGTCTCATGGCAGCTGCATCCAACGTGATACCTTTTGGCCTCCTGCACATAAGACCGTTACAGTGGTGGCTCAGAACCAAGGGATTCTCCCCGAGGGGAAATCCGTTTCGCATGATCAGGAGTTCGCGACGGTGTCATCGCGCCCTGGTTATGTGGAAGGATCCTGGTTTTCTGCCCCAAGGCCCTGTGTTGGGAGCTCCTTGTCGTCGTGTTATGCTAACGACAGATGACTCTCTCACGGGTTGGGGGGGCGATCATGAGTGGTCGCCCAGCTCGGGGTCTGTGGAAGGACCACCACCGTCTATGGCACATAATTTGTCTAGAGATGTTGGCAGTGTTTCAGGCTCTGAAACACTTCCTCCCAGACCTAAGGGGCCACCATGTTCTTGTCCGAACAGACAACACATCGGTGGTCTCTTATATCGACCATCAGAGGGGTCTGCGTTCTCTGCCACTCTACAAATTGGCACGTCAGATTCTCCTATGGTCCCAGGGGAGAATTCTTGGGATCTGGCCATCGTCTTAGAAGGTCTCTCCCTAGCTCCTTTCGAGCCCATCGAGTAAGTTTCAGAAAAGTTTCTTACACTTAAGGCCCCGTCCACACTACTGCGTTTTCGTTTAAAAACGGAGACCTTTTACTACGTTTGCACCTCCCGTCCACACTAAAACAGGAAAAACGAAGACCTAAAACGGAGAAGTTTAGAAACGCTGCAGCTGCGTTTTGCGTTTTGAATCTCCGGAGTGCGTTTTAGTGTGGACGAGACAAAACCATACAAAACGGAGAACTTTAGAAACGCTGACGCAGAGGCTGACGCTTGGCTCTATGATTGGGTGTTATCAGTCATGACGCATCCTTCCCTGATTCGCCATTCACTGTTTACACCGGCACGCGCATGCCCAGTGTTGGTGAATGGTCACGTAATCTGCGTTTTCAGTCGTTTTAATGTGGACGGAGATCATTTCTAATACGCAGATAAAACGCTGGTGTGGACGGAGATCGTATTCGTTTTAATTCTCCGTTTTTAAACGAAAACGCAGTAGTGTGGACGGGGCCTAAGACTATCCTTCTTATCACCTTTAAAAAGAATTGGAGATATTCAAGCACTGTCGGTGGCTCCCTCGTGCCTGGAATTTGCTCCTGGTATGGTAAAGGCTTTTCTCTGTCCGAGACCAGGGTATGTTCCTAAGGTACCAACCCCTTCTGTTGGACCTTTAGTACTTCAGGCTTTCTGTCCTCCGCCTTTTTTAACGTCAGGCCAGGAAAAACGTAATTTGCTGTGTCCCGTTAGGGCTTTAGATGCATATGTCCACAGATTAGCCCCGTGGAGGAAATTAGAATAGTTGTTTGTCTGTTTTGGGTCACCTAAGAAGGGGTGTCCGGCATCTAAGCAAAGGATGAGCAAGTGGGTGGTCGAGGGCGGCCATCTCACTTGCTTACGTTTTGGCCGGTCAGCCTTCACCTTTGGCCGTAAGGGCCCATTCTACTAGGAGTATGGCTGCCTCTACAGCTCTTCTTTCAGGAGCTTCTCTTCAGGACCTTTGTGATGCGGCAGGTTGGTCCTCACCGCACACTTTCGTCAGATTTTATTCCCTTGACCTTTGCTCCACTCCCGGGGCTCAGGTTCTCTCGTAAATTTGTGTCTCCTAATGACACACGACGGGGATTTGGTCGTATGGGGTATTGCGTTCCCACTGCGATTACACGCACCGGTAGTCCCTGAAGGGGAACGCCCCGGGTTACTTATGTAACCCTAGTTCCCCGAAGGGGCGGAAGTATTTAAGCGCCACCTAGTGGATCGCTTGGATTTAACAGCCCAAAGTAGCGCAGCACCATATTCCTTTGTGGTCCGAGAGGGCTATTGGCAATGACACAGCATGATCTACTTTCTGGAAAAGTGTAGGAGATGAAAACCGAAAATCTATCCTTGAAAACGTTTTATGTCTGGAAGAGAAAAAAACTATAGTCTCTTGATGAGGGATTGAGAGACCGCCATAAATCTACAAGCCCCAAACTCTTCGCCCACGATTGTAAAGCTGCAGTGGACAATTCCTTGTCTCTGGAAACAGTCGAATTTGACCGATCGATATTAACATCCCATACTGCATTCATATCTGCTCCTATTATGAATGAATAATCAGTCAAATCTAACATCCTTTGTGTTAATGTATCATAAAAGCAATTATCAAATATATTTGGTGCATAGATAGATATAAGAACAATCTTTTTGTGATACAGTTCCACTTTTCGCAATGGCAATTGTTCCTGCATCATCCGCCCATAAGTCCAACACCTTAATTTTGAGATTACGCCTGCAAACAATAGAAACCCCTTCGTTTTTTGTACTAGCCGTAGAGGAGGCAATTGTATGATAATATTTATTAGCGATACGACCAGAATCCTTATTCAACAAATGAGTTTATAAAAGTGCAAGATTAATTTTCTTTTGCCGGAGCAAGGTCAAGACACTGTTCCGTTTATGTGGTACATTCAGGCCATTGCAATTCCATACTAGAATAGATAATTCACCCAGGATCATCGTGTACAGTTCTCACAACAGCTACTGGCAATCTAAATATAAATTTTATTTTGCCAAAAGCTGCACTCACTGAAATGGCAATCAAGGCTTCCTCACCAGACATTGCAAAGCACAGTAAATATACCCCAAAATACGATATTAAAAAATCCAACAAGTTTCCCCTATAACACAAATATATCAACAACAAAAACAAAGAAAGGAATTAGAATAATATAAAAACAAAAAGGTAAATAAAAAGCACATACAGGGCGTATTGATCTGTGACCATTTACAGGGCAGCAAAGATAATTCAACCCAGAATTGTGTAACCATTAAAGAACCATTGAAAATACCAAAATGTATTCTCGAACACAGTGCAAAAGTACAAAAATAAGTAAAGTGACATATTACAATAACCTTAGCTATTACCGGAACTAACAACTGTTAACAAGTAAGCTAATACTTAGATTGTACGCCTACACATTAGCAACATACTCGATAGCACTGCTACTGATAGTATAACAAGCTGTAGTACTCGAGTCCGGACTCGAGACCATTTTTCTATGGTCTCGGACTCGCTGGTATTCGGACTCGGACTTGTCTCGGCAGTAGCGGTTCTAGGCGCGGGCGAACCGGGCAGTCGCCCGGGGCGCCATTTCTTCATGTCACATGGGGGGCGGCACGCACGAGCAGTTAAAAAAATCCTCTGTGCCTCGAAGGTTTTCTATTTTTTTACCATTTTGATTCAATTATTGGCAATGGCGCCCCTAATTGCTGAGAAGGTGACGTGCACAGAAGCTATGTCAAGGGGGTCTCTTGATTAGTTCACGTATCGCGTCTTTTGCGCGCTCGAGGTCGTTATTTCAAATAGGCGATTAGGCGCACAGGAAGCGCGCTCATTATGCGCTCGCGGGAGGCGCGCTCATAAACTTTTCAGTATGGGAGTGCTCGTGCACCCAAACACTTGGGTGTTTTTTCTCTTCTCCATAAAAAAATCTTTTAGCAGAGCTTTAGCAAGCGTTTTTCTGTGGTGGAAATACATTAGCTACTAAAACTTCTTTGTCATTGTGGAGAGCCCAGAGCATGGTTGTATAACAACGACAGCCATGGGCAAATCGGTCCCAATTTTACTATTAAAGATAAGCTACTGTGCATTATCAAAGATAAGCTACTGTGCATTATACATGTCAGGAATGTATCTTTATTGACTCATTCTTTTTATAGATGATTGAATGCTGAAATATGAGGTATATATTTTTATAAAATCTCTTTTTGTGTTAACCTTTTTTTTAAGTTTAGTAGGTAAGATAAAAGACACTCCTTTAAAACAAATCTTTAATGTTATTAACTTGGTGAATTGATTGTGTATTAGGCTTTTTGTGTATGTGATCATGTTGGTCACTATATTCATGAAATGAAAATAATTTACATAATGATCAACTTTGTCTTTTTACAGTAGCCTATATGCAAAGTACAATTTTCTATTTTCTAACATTCTAACATTTTAAGAGTGACATAGGGCTACAAAAGCTTTTTTTTAGGTCTATAACAGTTTGGATAGTGTTTAATATGAGAGCTGTTCATAATTATTTAAGAGATAAGAGATAAGTATTGTGTTACTAAATAAGTAACTCTCAGACCCTTTTACTTTTAAAAACTCCATTTCGTGACAAATATTGTTTAACAAGCCATAACTAAAAGTGTGCCATGCATATAATTTAAGGCAATAACCAATGCGCTAATGGTTACTTCCTTTCTTTAAAGTTAGATTAAACTAGCAAAATAACTGGATTCTATTAACTGTGTTTTTCAAATGAACGGTATGTGATTTTATTGTTGGGTTGTTGTTGTTTTGTTTTGTTTGTTTTGTTTTTTCGAGACGGGAATATCTGACGGCAGACATCGCGAACAATGTTTCTATGTGCAGTTTGTCAACATATAACATGAGACGTTGTCTTTTTGTCTAATATCTGTACCTAACATTAGTCGTTCGCGGTCAAAACACTGGTATAAAGACAGTTTGATGTCGCGATTTTCAATGCCCAGAGCCTGTTAAACTTGAGCCAACCAACCCTGTGACGTCAACTGCACAATGGCGGCGCCCTGGCGGCGAAAGATACAAAGTTTTTTCTTTTTTTTCTTCTAAATGTTTACATTTGTAATGTTCCTTATATAATTGTTGATTGTATTGGAAATCCATCTTGTAAATCATGTAAACTTGATTCACTGCTTCATTTCCCCTTTAAACGATTCCAGACGATGAATAAGGGTCTTATCAAGCGAAGCGATCGCTCATTTAAAAATATATATATATATATATAACAAAGTTTTATAAGCTCAAATGGTCGCCTTGCTCTGTTCTGTGATATGAGTTTGTGACTCTCCTGTTCGAACTCATTTATCAAAATGAACAAATCTTTTTTCGTGTCATTTGGTTCATTCAATGAAAGAAATGAACGAGTTGACTTGGGAAAAGATTTGTTCATTTTGATGAACGAGTTTGAACAGGAGAGTCACACAGAAGCGAGCATTTGAGCTTATAAAACTTAAACTTTGTTATTTATTTTTTAAATGACAGATCGTTTCGCTAGTTAAGACCCTTATTCATCGTCTGGTGTCGTTTAAAGCCCTTTGAAGCTGTACTGAAACGGTCATTTGGACCTTGAACCGTTTGGTTCCCATTGAAGTCCATTATATAGAGAAAAATCCTACAATGTTTTCATCAAAAACCTTAATCAGTCTTTTCGACTGAAGAAAGAATGACATGGATATCTTCGATGACATGGGGGTGAGTAAATTATCAGCAAAAGTTTGTTTTAAAAGTCAAGTCACATTTATTTATATAGCGCTTTTCACTATACAGATTGTATTAAAGCAGCTTCACAGTGATAACATGAAAGTAGTACAACACAGATCAATAATATTGTTAAATATTAAATAATAGGGATGCACCGAAATGAAAATTCTTGGCCGAAACCGAAAACCGAAAAAGAGGAAACCAAGGCCGAAAACCGAAAACCGAAACACCGAAAGAAATTATGCCAATTATCAGTATCATTGCATTTATGGCTATGACTGTGTACAAACGTTACTAAAATCAAGGCATTGCAATTGCATAAATTAATATAAATAAATAAATTACTTACAAATTATGCAAATATTTATTTAGCACAATGCACAGTATAAAATAAAATTCAAACTAAAATGTTTTTGACCCCACTCATGTGTATATTAAATAATAATCTAATGGCCTGCAGAAAGGTTTTAAAATTAAATGTTCTCTCAAAAACAAAGCCGAGTGCAAACTTCTTCTCATCACACCAGCACCCTTTGCACGTCTAAATTAGTTTCTTACATTTTAAAAATGTAGCATACAATAGCATAAAAAGCCTTTTTAAATGAACAAAGGTCCATGATTAATACAAATGTACATGAAACTTAACAAAACATGTTTAGTGAATGTAGAAAATATTTAAGAGAGCATTTAGTTCTATACATACATGTTCCCATATATATTTTTTTGTAATGTCACACAAGTAATAATCTCAGGGTTTACTGGGTTTTACATGATTATTTTTGTATTGGTGGTGGTATACTAAAAAATGAACATTGTCATGTGTTTATCTTTCTTCTTCTCACCGATTCCTAATGGTTAGAGGACAGTTACTTGAGTCGTCCCCTGTCGTTTCAAGGAATAGTACAACGGAGAGCGGGTCCAGTAAAACGCCTCGACCGTTTGGAGCGGTGCGCGCGCTGTCTGAGGAGACTTGCGCATACTTTCGCCTGCCTCCGCAGCGCGAGTCTCCACAGTTTATACTTGACCCGCTCGCATCCGGAGTCGTTGTCATGGCGGCGCGCATTGTTTAGAGCAGATATAGGTGGATAAACAAGGCTTCCGTCTCCTCGCGGGTTCAGATTCACTGAAATACGTCCGCACCGCAAACATGTTGCTTCAGACAAGCACGTGCAGGTCGCGGTTTCTGTTTGCGTCATCACAACATTTCGGCCGTATTGTTTCGGTGATAAAAGTCTTTCGGCCGAAAACCGAAAATGCACTTTTGGGCCATTTTCGGCCGAAAATTTTCGGTGGCCGAATATTTGGTGCATCCCTATTAAATAACCCCAACTAAGCAAGCCAAAAGCAAGGCAAAAGCAAGGCGACAGTGGCAAGGAACCAAAACCTTGGGAGAACCCAGGCTCAGTCGGGGGCCAGTTCTCCTCTGGCTAACATTCATATTGTTTATATATAAATATTAAATATAAATATTGTTTATATATAAAACGGCGCCATAACATATCGCCGGCATTGAGTCGTCCCTTCGCAGGCGTTGGTCTTCTCATCACAGGCGTTGGGGAATCCGAAATCCCCGTGAGAGGCTGGATAGAAAACTGGACCTGATGAACGCCATTTTTCTCGGGACAAGCGTCCCGAGATAACAGCAGAAAGACAGATGGGAAATAATTAGCATAGCTGATGTTCATAATGATTTCCATTATACGGGAGTCGGTGTTAGAAACCACTATCTCACAAACTCTCCGTAACCTGAACTCTCCGCAACCCAACCATACGCGCCGACCCGTTTGTCTAAAAGGCTGTCGAGCCCCACTGGTGCGTTAAGCAGTTTCAGTGGCAAACGGTTCCGTATGGCATAACAGAGGACTAGAAGGTAAGCATTATGTGAATGCTTGACTAAAGAGATGCGTCTTTAGTCTAGTTTTAAAGGGGGGGGGGGGGTTGACTGCTTTTTTTCTTTGCATGATTGTGTTTATGGGGTGCAATATAACATGTATTCGTGGTTCTCTTACGAGAGGTTCTCTCGTATTGCGTAAGCTAGCTTACGCTACGGGAAAGATTCATCTTTGCTGAGAAGTTGAAGCCAAAAAATTATTCCATAATTTTGTAATCATTGTCAACGCAGTCTCTTCTGAGGCAGACCATGAGCGGGCTAGCTAGCGGCTCATTGGTTCGCTCAGAGAGAATGCACGAACCTATGGGAGAGCGGCGCTGAGTCCGCGGCCAATGAGCGGACGGCGCTCGCTTACTGCGTCACAGCCCGCCAAAAGGGGCGTGGCTACAGTGTATAAAGGTCGCTCTCCCAGCTCGTTCGTTGATTCTGTTCATTTCAGCGAGCTACACGCATCCGCTGTCCTGGGAAGAAGCCGCCGTCGTTGAGAAGGCACCGTCTAGCGAGCTCCGGAGTCTGAGGAAGCCGGCCGTCTGCCACCTTCAGCCGCCCAGCAAGCTAGCGCCATCCGACGCGTATCCTTTTTACTATTCCATATTCCTAAAAGAGCCGAGCGTCTTTTTCAAGATGCCTCGTATTTCCTGCGGCTCATGCCGCTCTTCACTCGAGGAAGGAGACCGCTTCTGCGTTCTCTGTTTCGGAGTGGAACACGCAGAGCTCGCCCTCGCCAACGGAGGATGCGACCACTGCGAGGACCTGCCTCCGTCTTCCCTGCGGGCTCGACTACAGGCAGTCAGAACCGCTCCCGCGCCGCCTCTCACTTCGCCGCGGAAGAAGAAACGCCGCTCCCAGAGGCCGCCGGAGCCCCCTGCGGATCCATGTGGGCCGCCGCCCACCGACCGCTCTCCCTCTCCGCCCCTGCCGGACTTACAGTTGCCGCCGTATGGCCGCTCTGTCGCCTCCGACGACACCGCGGATGAGAAGGACTCTTGTTCGCTGCACCCTTCTGACAGCGAGGATTGGTCGTCGATCGGCTCATCGACGAGAGAGTCTGCGGGGACCCGCGCCGGCATCGAGGAGGGACTTTCGCGCCTCCTTTCGCAGGCCATCCACCGCCTGGGTCTCGAGTGGTCTCCTCCCCCAGAGCAACCACCGAACCGGCGCCCGGCCCCCGCCTGCAGCCGGGCTGCACCATTCCTGCCTGAGCTTCACTTCGAGCTCACTAAATCCTGGAATGCCCCTCTTTCGGCTCTTATCCGCTCCGAGGGGTCCGCTTCGCTCAGTGGACGGAGCCGCCGAGATGAGTTATACTGCCATGCTGCCCGCGCCTTTGACGCCGCCGAACAGGCCGCCTCAGCGCTGCATTCCATCCAGGCGCTCCAGAGCGACATCTCGTGCGAGATGGCGAACAGCGGTAGGAACCCGCCCATCCTTTCGGATCTGAGAAGCGCGACGGATCTTTCCCTTCGCGCCACTAAAGCCGCCGCACAGGCCTTGGGAAAATGCATGGCCGCCCTCGTTGTCACTGAGAGACACTTGTGGCTCACGCTCACCGATATGGGAGATTCAGAACGCGCCCTGTTCCTCAACGCGCCTATATCTCCTACCGGGCTCTTCGGATCTGCCGTCACGGGCATCGTTGACCGCTTCTCCGAGGTACAGAAAGCGACTCAGGCCATGAATCTGTTCTTGCCCCGCCGCTCTAGTTCTTCGACAGGCCGCTCTCACGAGCCTCCTGCCAGAACCCCACAACAGCGCCCGCCTCAGCAAGCTCAGCAGCGCCTGCCTCAGCAAGCTCAGCAGCCCCAGCGTAGACAGGGCGGCCGCCCTCGCTCTCGCTCAGACAGCCGCCGCAGACAGCCTCCTCCAGGGGGCCTCGACCCAAGATCGCGCTGAGGCCCGATCAACTGAAGTCTGCCTAGCACAGCTGAGAAAAGGACGGCTTTCTCCCGCTGCGGCCGGATCGCCGTAAAAGCTTCGCCCACTGTTAGTCCCCGTTTCACCGCTGACTGCAGTAGTGTTTACCGCCACAAACAAGCCGGTTTCCCTGCCCGCTTGCGAGCGTCTAAATGCCGTTTTCACGGCTACCCAGAGAGTTCACAAAAAGAGCATAAAAGCCTCAAGTGTAATATATGTGCCCACAAGCTGTGCTCACGTACACACACAAGCACCTTATGCCCAGGGTCTCACAGAGCCCATTCTCACGGAGCGAGCACTTCCGCTCCTGTAGCAGAGAACATAAGCACGCCCACGAGCCCGTGCGCGTGTCCCCCCTCTGCCCGCTCTGTCACACGGCCCATAAAACTCCTCTCTGAGTGTAAGTCCCGTTGCCACCCACATTATAAGCGTGCCCACACACAGTGTCCAGCCCGCGATGTGCAGCAATCAGGGCGAAATATCCATTCAACCGCTTACGAAGCGTGGGAAGCCATCCCCGGCATCTCCCCGTGGGTTTTTAGCATAATATAGAATGGTTATCGATTACAGTTTCGTCGCCGCCCGCCACGCTCGCGCGTGCGGCTCGAATCCACTGTCAGCTGCCCGCTATGAACACGCTTCGCTTAGAAATAGCCAAGCTACTGCAGAAGGGCGCTATAGAGAGAGTCCCACCATCTATGACCGAGTCGGGGTGTTACGGCCGTTATTTTCTGGTTCCCTAGAAAGACGGCGGCCTCAGGCCGATCTTAGATCTCAGGGCTTTGAACAAAGCGCTCATTAGAGACCGTTCAAAATGCTCACAGTCAGGAAACTCCTCGCGCACGTCCGCCAGGGGGACTGGTTCATCTCTCAAGACCTGAAAGACGCATATTTTCAGATCCAGATAAGCCCTCATCACAGGCCATTCCTACGTTTCGCCTTAGAGGGCCAAAGTTATCAGTATGCCGTTCTCCCGTTCGGCCTATCCTTAGCACCCCGTACGTTCACGAAGTGCATGGATACAGCGCTCGCCCCCCTGCTAAGTCAAGGGCTGCGCATACTGAATTATCTGGACGAATGGCTGAGTCTAGCAGATTCCCAGACGGAGCTGCTGTCGCACTGCACAGTTCTCCTCTACCATCTGGAAGCGCTGGGACTCTCTGTCTACTGGACAAAGAGCTCTCTCCAGCCCAGTCAAACTATTTCGTTCCTTGGAATAGATTTGAACGCTATCACGATGACGGCTCGCTTATCCACACAGCGCGCGCGCCGTGTTCAGCGACTGGCCGCCTCGTTTCAGATGGGTACCCATACATCCCTGAAATCGCTTCAGAGGATGCTGGGTCATATGGCTTCAGCCTCCGCTGTGCTACAGCTGGGTCTTCTGCACATGCGCCCCCTTCAACTCTGGTTAAAGAGCCGCGTATCCCACCACGAGTGGACGACGGGCCGCCAGATGATCAGGATTACTCAGACATGTATCACTGCACTGCAGCCATGGGCAGTAAGCGAGTGGTTTCAGAGGGGCGTTACCATGGGAACCTTCTCTCGCCGGAAAGTTAACTCGACAAACGCATCCAACTCGGGTTGGGGAGCGGTTTGCGAGGGCTCACCGGCCGCCGGCCAGTGGTCGAGCCACGAGAGTTCCTTACACATAAACTGTCTGGAAATGATCGCGGTCGAGAACGCGCTGCTATGCTTCCTCCCGCGCATAAACGGTCACCACGTCCTGATTCGCTCCGACTATATGGCCGTGGTATCATACATCAACCGTCAGGGCGGCGTCAGATCCAAGAATCTCTTCATCTGACACGCCGCATCCTATTGTGGTCCCAGAGTCACCTGCTATCGCTCAGAGCGACGCACGTGCCGGGCCATCTGAACGACGGTCCAGACAGGCTGTCCAGGAACCTGGTCTCCCCCGGAGAATGGTCCCTGCACACTCAAACAGTCCAAACACTGTGGCGCCTATTCGGCAGAGCGGAGATAGATCTTTTCGCGTCAGAAGAGAACGCTCACTGCCCAATATTCTTTTCAAAGAGCGAGGACGCGCTAGCCCAGGATTGGCCCCGCCGCCCGCTCTATGCTTTTCCCCCGATTTCTCTGCTACCGCAGGTCATTCAGAGAATCAGGGACTCACGCCACTCGGTGCTCCTCATAGCCCCGCGCTGGGAGAATCAGATTGGTTCCCGGAGCTAACGCGGCTGTCACAGACAGCCCCGTGGCCCATTCCAATCAGAGCAGATCTCCTCACTCAAGCCCGCGGCTCGATCTGGCATCCCCATCCACAGCGCTGGGCGCTTCATGCATGGGTGACCAACGACTACGCGTCGAATTGCCAGAAGGGGTTTTGAACACGATCAAACACGCCAGAGCGGATTCTACCAGAAAGCTCTATGCTGCAAAATGGTCTGTGTTCTCCAAATGGTGCACCGACATGAATTTGGACCCACGGACGTGCGAGGTTTCGTCTTTGCTAGTGTTCCTTCAGGAGATGCTGGATAAGGGCAGGTCCCCATCCACTCTTAAGGTTTACGTGGCAGCCGTCGCGGCGTTCGCTGAACCCCGGCGCGCCCAGTCTCTGGGCAAAGACGAGCTAATCATCCGCTTCCTCAGGGGAGCCAGAAGGATGAACCCCCCTCGCCCCCCCCCCCCCCCCTACGGTGCCGGTCTGGGATCTTTCTATAGTTCTAGAAGCTCTGAAGCCCCACCGTTTGAACCACTTGAGTCCGTGGAGCTAATACCTCTCGTTAAAAACCGTTCTTCTGACGGCTCTCGCCTCAGTAAAACGTGTGGGGGACATTCACGCGCTGTCTTCGAGCGCCGCGTGCCTAGAGTTTGGACCGAGTGACTCCATAGTCATTCTAAAGCCTAGACACGGTTATGTTCCAATAGCGATTGGTACCCCTTTCAGGGCGCAAGTGATCTCTCTATCGGCGCTGCCTGCATCCGATAGCGAACGTGACGCTGACCGCCTCTGCCCGGTTCGGGCTATCAGAGTGTACACTACACGCGTTACCGCGTTCAGACGCTCGGAGCAGCTGTTTGTGTCGTTCGGTGGCCGCACTAAGGGACTAGCCGCCTCGAAACAGACCCTATCCAGGTGGATAGTAGACGCGATTGCCTCTGCTTATGCCGCTTAAGACCTGCCTTGCCCTCTGGGCATCAGGGCTCATTCCACCAGAGGCATGGCCTCATCGTGGGCATGGTCCTGCGGGATTTCCATCCACGACATTTGTGTGGCTGCGGGATGGGCCTCCCCCTCCACCTTTGTCAGATTTTACAACTTGGAAGTTCCAGCCTTACAGGCTAAAATTCTGGCGGTCTAGTACTCACAGCCCTCCTATAGAAGCCGCACTATCGGGAGTTCCATCACAACCGGCTCACCCCTTGTGTTCCCCTATGTGCTTATGCATTAGCCTACACATCACGGCCCGCCTTCGCCGGCCGCCTTGGGCGTTTTTGCACTAGATAGTAACGGCCGCTATGCTGGCCGCCGTATTATCTTCATCCACTTATAGATTCCCCCGGTGTTCCCCTGGGATGCTTAGTGGTTACTTAGCGCGCACGGCGTTGACCAGGTGTTCCCGTAGCGTAAGCTAGCTTACGCAATACGAGAGAACCTCTCGTAAGAGAACGAATCGGTTACCTAACGTAACCTCGGTTCTCTCTAGATGAGGGAACGAGTATTGCGTTCCCGGCCGTGCTTGCGCCACTAGCGTTTCGCTTCATGCTACAGAATCAACGAACGAGCTGGGAGAGCGACCTTTATACACTGTAGCCACGCCCCTTTTGGCGGGCTGTGACGCAGTAAGCGAGCGCCGTCCGCTCATTGGCCGCGGACTCAGCGCCGCTCTCCCATAGGTTCGTGCATTCTCTCTGAGCGAACCAATGAGCCGCTAGCTAGCCCGCTCATGGTCTGCCTCAGAAGAGACTGCGTTGACAATGATTACAAAATTATGGAATAATTTTTTGGCTTCAACTTCTCAGCAAAGATGAATCTTTCCCGTAGCGTAAGCTAGCTTACGCAATACTCGTTCCCTCATCTAGAGAGAACCGAGGTTACGTTAGGTAACCGATTCGTTTTTATTGTTTTAAAAGTCTTATTTTTCATAAACTTCACCTTTATTGTCAGCCGCGCTCTCCTCTGTCCCCTTAACGAGGGGTTGACTTCCTGATTCTATGAAACCGCTCCCTCAGAAACACGTCGTGGGCTCAGATTGGTTAGTTTGGGCCGGTGTGTTGTGATTGGCTAAACTGTCGCTCACGTTGTCCGGAAGGTTAACACCCATTACCTTTACGTGCGAAATGTGAGCTCCGGTCCAGATGTAAATATGTATCGAACTGCAGTATCAGCTTGAGGCAGAATCAGACCGAGAAAGCGGCGATGAAGACAGTACACAGAACCTCACCACACACGGCTCTTACTAAACGTTTCTGAATGATAATTTGCTACATTTTCTAACTTTATGCACGTTTGTTTTACACAATAGCATCTGACTGGCAACAATAGCAACTGACTGGCTACTAATGTTAAACACAAACAGCATTGGCAAGTGTACGTTCTTGATCAAATCGAAAATAACGTCATAAAGCATATATACATGGAAAATACGTTTAAAACATTAGTACTTATACAAAAATCAGGTCCATAATGTTTGTACGCGTTTGTCGTAGACACAATAGCATTACTAGTAGCCTAGTGGCAATAAAGCCAGCGCTCGCATTTGAAAAAAACAAAACACAAGGCTACGTCTGGAAATATTCATGAAAATACATTTAAAATGATTAAGTCTTAGCCTACTTACAGATTGTGGCCCAACAACTGCTGCAGGAACATAATCAAACATAAATTGTATCCATTTTTGACGAAGTACAGCGTCTGTGGGAAGTTCGAATACAGAAGACCTGACAGCTGCGTGAACAACACACTGGACGAGCTGGAGCTGCTGAAATATGCGCATGTCCTTTTCTGCATATTCCGAAGGGAGTGGTTGATGCAAATGTGTGGGTTAGTGATGTACCATAACCCAGCTGTATTCCCAATCCAGTCGTTTTTGTAGGCAATATACTTCCTGATTTTTAAAAGACGATATCTCTGCTTACGCTGAACTTTCAGCGCTGCAACTTTGCAGATACTGTTCATGCACCAACAGCAACATTACACACTATTTAAAATGTAAAAAGTGAAATCAGTCAACCCCCCCTTTAAACTGTGTCAGCGAGTCAGAGCCTCGGACCGTATGGGCTATTCCAGAGTTTTGGAGCTAAATGCTAAAATGCCCTCCCTCCTTTACTGGTCTTCGATATCCTAGGAATGACCAGAAGCCTTAAATTTAGTGATCTTAATGAACGCGCTGGATTCTAGGGCGAAACAAGGGTCCGTTAAGTACATAGGTGCTAAACCATTTAGGGCTTTATAGGTCAGTAGCAGTATTTTGTAATTGATACGGAACTTAACCAGTGTAGAGATGATAAAATCGGTGTTATATGATCATATTTTCTTGACCTAGTAAGAACTCTAGCAGCTGCATTTTGTACTAACTGTAGCTTGTTTATTGAGGATGCAGGACAACCGGCTAATAAAGCATTACAGTAATCTAGTCTGGAGGTCATGAATGCGTGAACTTACTTTTCTGCATCAGAAACAGATAGCATGTTACATAGCTTAGCAATGTTTCTAAGGTGGAAAAAGGCTGTTCTTGTAACATATGAAATATGATCTTCGAAAGACAAGTTGCACTCTAGTATAACACCCAGGTCTTTTACTGTTGTGGATAAAGTAACAGGACATCCGTCTATATTAAAGTTGTATTGTGAGAGGTTTTGTGAGTAGTTTTTTGGACCAATAAGTTATACCTCCGTTTTATCTGAAAAGTGAACTACTCTTAGTAAGTCTTACCAGTTTAACATTCAAGCAATTTTAAACTATCAGTCCTCGTGCGCTCTCTGGGATGACTATGCGCACATTCATAGAAAATCCGCCTCAAGAACAGCTGGCCAGTAACAAAAGTTCACAGATTAGCTATATTGCTTTAACACTCAAAACTGTGTCAATTTCGGTCTTCGTGAGTATAATGGTCTAAACATAGTCGGTTTTGTCTTTAATAAGCATAAAACGCATGCCAGTATAATGAAGAGAGAATCCATGCACTGCCTCTTAAAGTGACAGTAACCATATGTGTCAGTCATTAATTTTGTCCTCAAAACAGCAAAAGAGAGCTTTAAGTTAAACGAATCAGGATTAATAGCCTATGTGTTTAATTTATTCAGGACTAAAATATTATCCAGTGTTATTTTCCATTTGATTACTTTATTCAGTTTCTGTCTATGAATACTAGTGTTAGACCTATTCAAAAACGTTTCTCTTTATTTGTCTTTATTTGTATCTTTATTGTATTTATTTCTGTAACTTTTTTCAATTTAATTGAACAATTTAAATCAATCCTTTGTGTTGTGTAAATTCTTAACAACATTACCCCATTGTAAAAAAATGCAATGAGCACAAACATTTAGGCAAGATAAATTGAATAATTTTGTTTGGCAAAAGCGAAATTCAGGCCCTGAAGACTTTTTTTCCCCCTGTCCTGGACTCGGTCTTGACTCGGACTCGAACCTTTTTGGACTCGAACCTCTTTGGACTCGGTCTTGACTTGGACTCGACTAGTCCTGGTCTTGGACTTGTCTTGGACTCGACAAAGGTGGTCTTGACTACAGCCCTAAGACATCATCAAACTTTCGTAAAACTTTCCCTCAGCGTCAATAGACGCAGTGTGAGTTCCCTTGAAAGGGAACTGTCACTATATCCTTACAATATAATCCTTACAAAATATATATATATGAAGAGTTCAGATGCAGAAGCCTCTAAGTGCCATTTGAAATTTTCTTCTTTAATGATGATTTTTATCAAACTTGTATATTTAAGTTCAGTAATTTCACTTAAATGGCAAGGATAATTACCTATTAATTGTTATTTAAGTGAAATTACTGAACTTAAATATACAAGTTTGATAAAAATCATCATTAAAGAAGAAAATTTCAAATGGCATTTAGAGGCTTTTGCATCTGAACTCTTCATATATATATATATATATTTTTAAATGTATTAATTGAACACCCTTACACAATTATGTAATAAATAGTAGAGCTGCTTTACAGCAGAATTTGTCGTATATTTGCACAAGTTAGTATGTTTGATCATTATTTTCCTTTTTATTAGGCTTTGAAGCTGCTTTGAAACCATCTGTCTTGGATAAAGCGCAATAGATATAAAGTTGACTGGACTTAACTCTTGACTTGACTAAATAACTAATAACTCTACTGTTGTTGTTTTTTTTTGTTTTTGTTTTTTTTTACTTTTTTTTTAGCCAGTAAGGTGCAATTTTCTGTGAAGCTGCTTTAAAACAACATCAATTGTGCTATTAAAATAAAAATGGCTTAGCCTTCAGCCGGTATGCGGTTTCTGGAGTGGTTACTCGGACATTGCTGGTCAAATGACCACTTTTCTTGAGGGTTTTTACAAATTAGTCAGTAGTAATAATTTTCTTGACTTATTCAACACCACTAATTAATTTCTTTCTAGTTATAATATTAATTAACTTTCAGCCTTGTTTTTTACCTCTTTCTTGACAATTACTTATTAATTTCAAGGACATTATATTGTTATTAATGGATTTATTAACTGAATTGATGAGAAACTAAAGGTTTCAGTCATGGTGTTAGTTCAGATCAGTAATGTCCACATTTAAAATTCATCTAGAACTTTTCATAGTAAACTGAGTAATTTGGCCTTATAGCCATTAGATGGCAGCAAACGCCTGGCAAGTGCACTAGTTAGAAGACTCCCTGAACACTCACCAAAGGATGATGCTAGATGATGATATGAGAGAGAGAGAGAGAGAGAGAGAGAGAGAGAGAGAGAGAGAGAGAGAGAGAGAGAGAGAGGCTACAGGTATAAACAATTTAAATAAGACTTTTTAAGACTTTTTAATACCACTTCTAAATTAAATTTAAGACAAAACTTATGATGGAAATATAAATTAAAACTGAAAATATACAGTAATATTTCCAAGTACTGTCTGTTCAAAAATATGGTAAAATGAAAATAACCAATGGTCAATTTTTGTACGTGGGGTTGCCTTAGGAGTACAATGGAGTAAAAAGAAATATAGAAGGCATTTTTATAAATGTCTTAAGCCTTGAATGTTTTAATTAATAAAGCATATTAATAAAGGCTTAGATTTAGTTTTATTAATAAAGGCATAGAACCAGTTTAATTATAGTGTACTGATAATAGTTTCATATAATTAGTTTATTAATTAAACTAATAAAAGATAAAAAAAAGACAGATATGTTTGGTAATTGTACCTTTTAATTAATAAATTAAAAATTAATTTGCTATATTTCAGATCAATATATTTATTTTCCTTAATTTTAATTAACCCTAACTTTATTCTCATCATAAGAATTATAAATAATTGATTTCCGTATAAAATAATACTACAATCATTTAAAAAAATAAACAGATTAGTGCCCTGTTTTGAGGACAAGAAATGAAAACCAATGCGATATGATGAATCTCCAAAAGATGGAACTCTGTAACGGCCACCTAGTGTTCATGACATGTTGACATGCTTTTAAGATGACTTCTTCTATGGCGAACGTTATTGTATGTGTGATGTTGTTATGTGAGCGCGCACGCTCAGTGAGAGTGAGAATGCTCGCGCAAAGAGGAAGATGACCGCTCTATCGCAGGCTGTTGTTTTACTATAATGCGTTTACTTCCACTTTGATTTGTAGCGTTTTACAGAGTGTTCCCTATCGAGGGAACTCAAACTGCGTCCAAGTGACACTTTGGGGGAACGCCCCTCAGCGTAGCGTCTCTGAAGCATGAATGAAACTAAGCCAATCTCCGATTGGATCAACGTGATGACGTGATGTGTGACGACACATAGGCGGAAGCATATATAAGGAACCGGCACACACAACATGTCAGCTTTCTGTTCTTCAGCTAAGCGCTCTCTGTGACTGTCAGTCTTATTTATTGTTTGTCTGTCTAAGCAAGTATATCTCCCTAAAATCTGATAATGGCGAGTGTGAATTTCAGGCGGTGTGTGCACCCTTGCCCTCGCTACATCACGGGCGGGGACACACACCAACTGTGTACACATTGTCTGGGAATGCAGCACGCGCAGGCAGCTCTTGAGGGAGCTGCTTGCGAGCATTGTGAGGCTTTACCGCTCCGCGTGCTGCGTTCCCGGCTGGCCCTTTTCAATGAAGAGGGTCAGCCTCGTGAGCCTCGTGAGCCCCGTGGTGCGGGACCCGCGTCCGCCGAGGCGGAAAGGCGACGCTCTTCATGGGGCTCGCAAAAGGATCTGTCTGGGGATCCCGAGGCTGCTGAGGCACCTTCTCGGGATTCATCGGACAGTTCCGATGCCCTTGAGCCTCGCGCAGAAGCCCGCTCGGCGGCTTCTTCTGCGCGAGTCGAGGATCCGATGCTTGAGCTGTCTGCTTCCGAGGAGGTGGACGTGCTCAGCATCGAAGGGGGCGGGGACTTCGGGGATGACTCGCCACCCCGTGTCCCCGCATATGAGGAGCTGGTAGAGGTTGTTTCCCGTGCAGTGGCTCATTTAAAGATCGATTGGCCACAAGAAAAGCAGGAAGTGCAAGTTAAAAGCAAATTAGATGAGCGCTTCCTGCAGCACAGGGAACAACCTCATCATCGGGGCTTACCGTTTTTTTCCCGATTTGCATACTGAGGTGTGTAAATCGTGGAAGAAACCCCATTCTTCTCGTGTTTCCAATCCCACTATATTAAAATATAGTAATATCATGGGGGCACGAGAGAATGGTTATGGGATGATGCCGCGGGTTGAACAGCCTTTGGCTAATTATTTATCACCTGAGTCGGCATCATCCTTTAAAGCCCCGGTGCTGCCCACCAAGCCACGCAGAGAAACATCTTCACTGGTGGGCAGGGCATATATGGCTGCGGGTCGGGCTGGTGCGAGTCTTCACACCATGGCGCTTCTCCAAGCGTACCAGGCCGACCTTCTTAAGGATATTGATGATGGTGAGGGACCAACTCCGGAGGATGTGGCGGAATTGAGGAAGGTCGCTGATTTGTCTGTCGGTCGCTCCATGGCGGCAATGGTGGTCTCGGAGAGACATTTATGGTTAAATCTGACGGGCATCAGGGAGAAAGACAGGGCTTTCCTCCTTGATGCCCCGATTTCGCCTTCTGGCCTGTTCGGCGACGCTGTTAATACCGTTGTCGAAAGGTTTCAGGAGGCGAAAAATCAATCAGCGGCCTTCAAACAGTTTCTCCCTCGCCGCTCAGTATCCAGGAAGTCTGCCCCCAGTGGGCAGTCGCAGCCTCAGCCAGGTACCAGCTCCTCCACCTACAGGCAGGTTCAGAGAGAGAGCGTCGCGTCTAGAGCCCCCCCTCAAGGAGCTTGGGGGCATAGACGGCGCTCTCAATCTAACCCGCAAACCAAGCAGGGCGACCTGAGGGCCGTCCTGCAGGCTAAGAAAACATCTAAGAGGTCCTAGCAGTGCTAGGATCTCTGCGGGCGGCCCCACCCGTGATGGAGCGACTGAGGTCGTCTCCCTCGCGGAGCCCGCAGGAAATCGATGTCGTTCTCCCGCCGTCAAGTACGTTTCGGGACGCATCGGTTTCCAGCGATCGCAAGCTGCTTTGTCCGCCCCACGAGCCTGCGGACGGGCAGCGATTGCGTTCGCCCATCGAGAATCGTTTTCGGTCCAGTCCTGCCGGAGATCTGTTTCAGGCGGTCGAGAACGAATCCCGATTAATATCCAAAACCAGGCTCGAGAGCCTGGTTCCCTTGGCGAAATATTTCGATGCATGGAAAAATCTAGCGATTATTTCCCCGTGGGCGCTGCGCACGATACAATACGGGTACAGGCTGCAGTTCGGGTTCCACCCACCCAGATTCAACGGGGTGGGCTGGACTGTAGTCAACCCGACGCAGGGTCGGGTATTGGAACAGGAAGTAAACTCCCTGCTGGCAAAGGGGGCCATAGAGCATATTCCTCCACTAGACAGGGAGTCCGGGTTTTACAGCCGCTACTTTATAGTTCCCAAAAAAGATGGGGGGTTGCGTCCGATCAGAGATCTCAGATATCTGAACCGCTCTCTGAGGAGATTCAGGTTCAAGATGCTCACTATTCCCATGATCGTGAGTCAGATCCAATCCGAGGATTGGTTCGTCACGATAGATCTGAAGGACGCATACTTTCATATATCCATCCTTCCATCCCACAGGAAGTTCCTGAGGTTCGCTTTCGGGGGTGAAGCGTACCAATATCGGGTTCTTCCATTCGGCCTAGCTCTCTCTCCCCGCACATTCACCAAATGTATGGATGTAGCTCTAGCACCTCTGAGGCTCCAGGGCATCAGGGTGCTCAACTATATAGACGACTGGCTGATTCTGGCCCAGTCTCAAGAGCTGGCGGTTCAGCATCGAGATGTTGTTCTTGCCCACATCCAGAAACTGGGGTTGAGACTAAACACGAAGAAGAGCGTGTTGATACCAGCCCAAAGGACTACGTTCCTGGGAGTGGTATGGGATTCGGTCGTAATGCGGGCACGATTGTCACCTGCGCGAGTCGAGTCCATTCTGGCCACAGTGGCTGGGATAAAGCTAGGCCAAGCCGTCACTGTCAAGCATTTCCAGAGAGTGCTGGGACTCATGGCAGCAGCGTCCAACATCATTCCATTTGGCCTGCTGCACATGAGGGCCCTCCAGTGGTGGTTAAAAACCAAGGGTTCTCCCCGAGGGGAACCCGTTCCGCACAATCAGAGTTACGCGCAGATGCCTTCGTTCTCTGGTTATGTGGAAGAAAGCTTAGTTCTTGTCCCAAGGTCCAGTGTTGGGAGCGCCATGTCGCCGGAAAACCGTTTCGACAGACGCTTCCCTCACGGGCTGGGGCGCGGTCATGGACGGCCGCTTCACGACAGGCCTATGGCGGGACCATCATTCCTCCTGGCACATAAACTGCCTGGAAATGTTGGCGGTCTCCCGGGCTCTGAGGAGCTTCCTGCCGGACCTCAGAGGTCATCACGTCCTCGTGAGGTCAGACAGCATGTCAGTGGTGGCCTATATAAACCATCAGGGGGGCCTGAGGTCTCGCCCTCTATGCAGACTGGCGCATCAGATCCTCCTGTGGTCCCAGGGGAAACTGTTGTCTCTGAGAGCAACATACATCCCGGGAAGTCTAAATCAGGGAGCAGACGTCCTGTCGAGACAGGGGCTGAGGCCCGGGGATTGGAGACTTCACCCCGAGGTGGTGGAGTCGATATGTCAGAGGTTCGGCCCTGTGGAAGTGGACCTGTTTGCGTCTCGAGAGACGACCCACTGTCCGCTGTGGTTTTCCCTCACCCCTCCAGCCCCACTGGGGCTGGATGCTATGGTGCAGACGTGGCCGAGGCTGCGTCTGTATGCATTTCCCCCGATCGCTCTGCTCCCGGGAGTTCTGGAAAGGGTCCGTCGCGACGGGATCAGTCTACTGTTGGTAGCCCCGTTGTGGCCGGCCCGAGTATGGTTCTCGGACATAATATTGCTCCTAGACGGCCCTCCGTGGGAGATTCCCCTCAGGAGGGACCTGCTGACACAGGCGGGGGGCTCAATATTTCACCCTCGGCCGGAGTTATGGAAACTGTGGGTCTGGCCCCTGAGGGGGCACAGTACCTAGAGGCCGGCCTGTCAGCTGGAGTAGTGGAGACCATACTCAGCTCTAGAGCTCCCTCCACGAGGAAACTGTATGGTTTAAAGTGGAATATGTTTATTGATTGGTGTAGGAGGCGTGAGGTTGACCCAGTTAACTGCCCAGTGGCTTCAGTGCTGGAGTTCCTCCAAGATCGCTTCTCCTCTGGTCTTACCCCGTCCACGCTCAAGGTGTACGTGGCTGCCATTGCGGCTTTCCACGCTCCGTTGGGTGATGGGTCTCTGGGGAGACACCAATTGATCGTACGTTTCCTCCGTGGAGCTTGGAGGATGAGACCTGCGGCTCATACCAGGGTTCCCTCTTGGGACCTGGCAGTAGTTCTAGAAGGATTGGCTGAGGCCAAGAACCTAACGCTGAAGGTCGCTTTTCTGTTGGCAATCACTTCTCTGAGGAGGGTGGGAGATCTTCAGGCGCTCTCCATATCTAACGAGTGCCTGGAGTTTGCTCCAGGCAACATTAAGGCCATCCTTCACCCTAGGCCTGGCTATCTGCCTAAGGTGCCATCTAATGTGGCACGGCCTACGGTTCTGCAGGCATTTCATCCCCCACCTCACCTGACGGCGGATAAGGAGAGACTTCATAGGCTCTGCCCTGTCAGAGCACTAGGGATATATATTCAGAGGTCCTCTTCATGGCGGAAGGCGGACCAGTTGCTGGTATGTTTCGGGTCGCCCAAAAAGGGGTTTCCGGCCTCAAAACAAACCATCAGCAACTGGATTGTCAATGCGATTTCCACAGCTTATCAGGTGCGCGGTATGCCTTCACCTTTGGCTGTGAGGGCCCATTCCACTAGAGGCATAGCATCCTCTAGGGCCCTTCTCGCAGGGGCCCCCATCCAGGAAGTCTGCGATGCAGCTGGATGGGCTACCCCACATACCTTCATTAGGTTTTACAGCTTAGACATTCCGTCGACACCCGGCTCTCTTGTGCTCGCGTCCTGAGTGTGCCTGTGAGCAGCTTCACACCAGGACAGGCAGGGCGCGTTGTGGCGTAGTGGGTACTCGTTCCCCCAAAG
The DNA here is from genome assembly GCF_988280905.1 of Pimephales promelas. Classification (NCBI taxonomy): domain Eukaryota; kingdom Metazoa; phylum Chordata; class Actinopteri; order Cypriniformes; family Leuciscidae; genus Pimephales; species Pimephales promelas. The sequence continues at coordinate 6,355,279 of NC_142784.1, read as the reverse complement.
TGTCACTTGGACGCAGTTTGAGTTCCCTCGATAGGGAACGTCCTCGGGTTACGACTGTAACCCTTGTTCCCTGAGAAGGGAACGAGAACTGCGTCTCGTGGCCATGCCTTCCCCTGCCTGGGAGCGCTTGCTTCATCACAGAAGCTGACATGTTGTGTGTGCCGGTTCCTTATATATGCTTCCGCCTATGTGTCGTCACACATCACGTCATCACGTTGATCCAATCGGAGATTGGCTTAGTTTCATTCATGCTTCAGAGACGCTACGCTGAGGGGCGTTCCCCCAAAGTGTCACTTGGACGCAGTTCTCGTTCCCTTCTCAGGGAACAAGGGTTACAGTCGTAACCCGAGGACGTTTTCTTTAACCTGTTAACATCCGCTCTTTCTATGGAATTATTTTTGTGTCAATAAAAATTAATGTAAATTTTCAAGAAACTAATGAAATTATAAATTGAAACTGAATAAAATATCTTTGAAAGATAAAATATCTTTGCAATTTTTTGACTTTGTTTTTAATACACTACATGTTTTGCTAACTATTCCTCATATTTCGTTTACTGATCTACACTTACAAATACGCTTCCAGAGTTTTCATTTACGCTTCTGATGTTTTCGTATACACTCCCTGAGTTTGCGTTCGCTGTTTTGACACAAATCTCTCGTGGGGGCGGGGCTAGTAGCAGTGTATTCTCATTGGCTACTGAGTTTTTGATTGACAGCTTCTTGACCTGGAAGTGAAGACGTCAGTGTTGTGTTTAGACGTGTGGATGTGAGCGTCTGTAAGCGCAGCTTTCTATTAAATTTTAGTGATATTAAGTTATGTTTGTTTTTTAATTTTATCTGTATTTACCTTCTGCTGCGATTACTTTGTCAACAGAAGCTTTTAGGTTCACAAGAGATCAGTCTATTCAGGTGTAATTGTACATCAAAGTAGGCCCACTGTATATGACTACTTAAAATATTTTGTCCAATGTTTTAGGAGAATATTTGTTTATTTTTGATGATTAATTTGCATGTCAGGCTCTGAATAGGTTGTGCTATTACAATATAAAGAGAATAGCCTACTAGTATACGTGTGTGATATATTCAATCAAGGTTGGCAACCATGGCCATCAAATTTCTTATTGTTACCATATGCATTTACACCATCAAATGATCATGTATGATCACTTAAATAAGAGGAATTTAAACTATATGAAAATTACAATCGTGGGTTGCTGTCAGATGATACAGACCTCAAAGGGCATTTCATTACATATTTCACACAAAGAATATTTTTGTTGGCATTTTTTTAATCATGCTGATAATTTTATTTATTTCATTTCGTTAATATTATTTTCTAACATTTAAAATGGTAAATATATTTGAACAATCATCAACAGGTTCAATTATGACTTATAAAATCAGTTAAATGAATTTAAATAAAAAAAATCTAATAACTTTATTCATTCTTTATTGTCACTACAGCATATACCTGTACACAAGTATCAAAGTGAAAGTCTTGGATGCAGTTATGACAGGAAAGACCAGAATCCACAAAACATTAACTGCATACTATACATGTAATCCACAGTATTCTCATAATATACATAATAAAATGTATAATCACAAAGATTTTTAATGAAATAATACATCTCTGTGAGTCCACATAACACAAGTGGATTGTAACCCATGTATGACAGTTGGTTGGAAGTTATTTTTAATAGTTAAAACAGTTTACATTAATATAATTTTTTTTATCCTATTGTTTCACTTCAGAAAGTATTGATTCATCCACTGAGGTCGCATGGACATCACGGTCACTGTGTGTGGTTTTTAAAGCATCTTTAGGACTTGCAGAGATGGATTACGTTCCTTAAAATCTTAATTCGTATTTATCTGTAGAAAGAAAGTAAAATGCATCTGGGACAGCATGAGGGTGAGTAAAATAAGTGAGAATTTTATTTTTGGGTGAACCATCCCATTCATATGCTGTTGGTATGCTAATCCATGATCAGCAGACACTAATAAGAATAAACTGCAACCTCTTGTGTACTGTGTTTGTTTTAATCTAGAGCTCCAAAGAAATTAAAATATTTGCTATTTTATAATATTAAAATAAAATACAACAGATGTCTGAAGATATTAAGGATCCCAGTCATTCAAAGGTGATATGTCTGAACAAAGTAACATTATTGTCTGATGGAGACAGTTGATCTCTGGTATTATCACTCCATCCTCTGTGTCAGCATCAGAATTTTGTTTATGGAAAAGTTGCTCAAATCCCTGGAAAGTGAAAAAAGGAAATATATTATAATCTAACAATACAAACTGCTTTGAACTCCCACATGCAGTAACCATTTGCAGACTTAAAATAATTATTTCAAACAAATTATATAAATGTTTTAAGGGATTTGACAGCACTAAATGTTTATCTCTGACTCACGCACCATTTATCATCTGTAATACTATTGTGTAACCAGTAGATGGCTGTATAGCCCAATAAACATTTATCCATGGCTGTGTAGTGTCTACTCCCTAGTTGCTGGATTTTTTCAGTCATAATTACTTGCATGTATTAGGTTTTGCATTTGGATATATATTTATTATTAAAGACTATTAAAAATGCAACATTTTTCTCCAAAATGTTTTTTTTTTTTTCATAATTATTACTCAAATATGGATACAGAAAAAGCATTTTTGTTGCCTTTTGCAGAATAAAAAATGCGACCAGGGTTATACTTCAAAACAAATGAGTGTTTACATATTATGAATAGAGACGTGGAAAGTGGGCAAGTACTGTCTCTCCTCTTTTAAAAACTCTGCATCACAAATTAATCAGCAATTGGCTTTACATTGCCAAAGTTGAGTCGGGCAGTGATTGACAGCGCTCTGGTCCAATGGCATTGGTCATTGTCTGATACAGTACATTTTGTACTGTAGGCTACACTACAGATACTGTACAGTACTCTAGCACAATGTTGTCTGGGGTGGCAGGGGGGAAATATGATCTAATTGAAGCAAATACCCAGATAGCAATGAGTCGGCGGGCCGCCGGCGGCGCTCCGGAGGCAGTAGAAGCGTCAGAAAGGCGAAATCGCAAACACGTTTGACGGCGGACCGCCGGCGGCAGCCGCTTTTTAAAAGCGTCTGCCGCCTTCCTACCGCCTTCGTTCCGCGGACGGCCCGCCGGCCAGCCGCCGTTCCGCCGCCTATTATACCGAAGGCGGACCTTCAGCGGCCCGTCGGAGGCAAACGCTCTTTTCGAGCGTGCTGACCGCGGCCCGCCGCTTATTGCACTATATATTTATTTATTTAATTTAATATTTACAGCATGCAGTTTATCAAGAATAATGATTGCTCAAACCAGACAAATTTTCATTTGACATTTTATTTCCACATTTGAAAGTACAGTAACTGTCATTAAACAATGTCAGATCGCTGAAATATAACAGAAAAATACAAACACACACAGCTTTCCAATACATTTTTAGTTAAAAAACACTATTTGTATATATAACACTATATAACACTGTATAACACTTACAATACTTGCTAATAACATAAAGAGTTCAGCTCTGGGATGAAAAGAATTACCAGTAAACACAAGTAATGAGGATATTTGGTACCAAAGAAAGTGAAGAACACCAAATAATTTGAGAATATACCATTATAACTGCAATGCTGACCTGTGGCACAAGGATTTACAAGCTATATTTAACTATAGAATAACAGTTAAGCACTGTGACAGAATGAAGTAGAATATTTGGTACCAGGTAATGTGCAATTTCAAGTATCAGAGGTATGAAATAGTATTCCAAGCTATTTTTAATAGAATAACAGTTAAGCACACTGATGGAATGAAAGTAGAATTTTTGGTACTAGTTAATGTGCAATATCAAATATCAGGCATGAAACGGGATTTGCAAACTATAATAGGCTCTATGCACGATCACTTCCGGCTTTGTCTCAGGACGCCCAGTTACATCCGGTGCTGCGTCAGAAGCCGGTTTTGCATTAGGTGGAGATAGTGGTAAGTTACACTCACTGTTTACGAAAAATTCTTGCGGTTAACGATAATGATGTTAACAACACTGTGAGGAATTGAAAAGTGAAAGAAAATGAATTTTGTTAAAGTTTTGCCGCTATATACATTGCCTGCAGAATGCGCTTGTGGAAGTAAAGAAGCTGGCTGAGATTCTTTTGGACATACGTCAGCAGGGTTCGTGCATAGAGCATGTAGAATCGTTAAGCACTGACTAAATGAAATAAGCCAATACTAAAGTCACGGCAAGTGGAATATTTGATACCAGATAATGTGCAGAAATCAAATATTAGATGTATATTCTAGGATTTACAAGCTGTATTTAAATAGAAGAGTTAAGCACTGTAACAAGCCTTTTTTAGATGTCTTGAAGTTACTGTCTGCAGGATAAAGAAAGGGTTCCAGTTGTCAAGTGATGCTGGGGTGTCAGTAGTCAGCCTAGGTTTAAGGGGTCGGCTGTGGGTCCCACTCAGCGGTGCCTTTTTCCACCTGCACGGTCAGATGCGCCTTTCAGGTGATGTGTAACGTTAACCTGGATCGCCTCATCAGTGGCATCCTGGGTCGCCGGGTTCTTTCGGATGGCTCCTGTAGAAAATAAAGATCTGTCATTCCATTTGAAAGGCATAAAGTCATAGACATCTACTTAAATATAAAAAAAAAAATATCCAACTTACTTTGAACAATGGTCTTCAGGAACATGTCTCTAAAACATGCTTTATCACCTACAACAGACCAGGTTATATTGATGGAAAGGTGATTAGAGAAGATACTCTGAAGCATTCGCCACACGGTTGTCTTTAGGTCCCTGTAAAAAAAAGTGTAACAAATTACATTTATCTGAAGCTTCTCATAAGTTTAAAATGTAACAGGGTGTGCATTCATACTGTAGAATATGCTGTGTACAATCTTAATTTTACTTTTTAGAAAGAAAAAAAACAACACTTTTTTTTTCACTATTGCGATATAAACGAAATCAGAACACTTACAAATTGTACATGGAGCTCTTTATCCTGCCTCATACTGTTGTCAAGTAACGCCAAATCTTCCTGGGTGTCTAGTGGGAGTAACATATCCCCTGGTAGGGATAACTCAAAATGATGCAGCATAGTCCATTTTGTTGTCCATGCTGCGAACAACATCGCCCAAACTCTCCAAGACGTCTGCACCTACAGGGGTTCCCATAATAAAAGAATAAAGTAGTCAGTCCGGGTCCCTCAACTACTAATGGGCCCCATTGGGAATTAAACCAACAACCAATGCTTAAGTTGTTTGCAAGTTGTACCTGATTGCCCAGTGTGAGCAAACATCTTCAACATTATCCCAACTTGCTTCACCTGCTCTTGAAGTGAGCCGCTGTCATCTGACGCGACAAAATGAAAGGCATATGGTAATTTTGGACCTACATCACACACAAAAAGTTAAATTTAAGTGCATATTCTCACCTGCTGGTGCATTGCTTTCCCTTAGGGTTTGTTTTTCATTCTGGAGTCTCTGTAAATCTGCAAAAAAATAAAATAAATAAATACATCTAAAGGCACTGTTTTCAATACTGTTAAAACGATGGACACTAAGACATATGCCTAGACTATACCTTCATAGCAGAAAACCTCATGCTGTACAAGAGGTGACAGGGGAGTCCAAGGGCCAATAACTGAGCGATGACTGTCTATTGTTTATTAAGACACCCATGCCAAGGAAGTTTTCAAATGGGAAGCATGATATGTTATCAAGGACACCATACTTTTTGGCTTCTTGTCTGAGGAGGTGCACCAAACCAATCCAGGCATGTTGTATGTCACGTTCTTTTCCATAAAGCTTGCTGCAGTGATCAAAGAGAACCAATATTAACCACTATAGCGTGCTAGCTACATTGTGAACTGAACTAGCAAAATACTAGTTCGGACAAACAAAATAATTTACACAACCTATATACAAGTTATACTTAGTCCATCTAGATGTAAAGCTTTGGCTAACTACTGTAAGTAGCTAATTAACGTTACATTTCTACAACTAGCAACGTGTCCTAACAAAGGCAAAACAGCATGTGTTAGCTGCGAACGTTAGCCACTCTAGCAACAGGACTAGCAGCGTACTGCAAGAACAACGATGACTAAGTTAGCATATTTTAAAAAGATAAAATAAAACCAATGTAAACATAATATTGCGTTACAAAAAAAGGAAACATATACTTACTTATACGACGGTAGTCGATGACTTTGCTAGCAAGCAAACTGTGGGCTGAGTAACTTCTACTTCGGCAATCTTCTTCTTCTCTTGATTATTGTCGGATTGCAACCAACTTTTAGGTGCATACCGCCACCTACTGTACACGAGTTTGTAACTTCATGCTGTGTTCTAACCATAGATCGTAAAAGAAAGGTTCTTACTGCGGCAAACTGATTGTCATATTGTTAGGGGCTCAGTGGCTTCAGTGTGTAATCGAGCCCCCGTTTACCAAAAAAAAAAAAAAAAAAAAAAAAAAAACATGAACACAGCAAAACTGTCAATTCAGTACTTCACAGTTCACAGTCTTGTAAAAATATAAACATTTAGATTGTGAATGTTAATTCACTATTTTGCTATTTTGTGAATAGCAAAATTATAGCTAGAACACATTTGTTTTAGCTATAGATTTTCTATGCACAAAATAGTGAATTAACATTCACAATCTAAATGATTCTATTTTTTAATTGCCTTTAAAATAAATAATAAAATAATAATAAAATATCTTCTAAATTGTTCATACCACGAATTAAATATATTTTGTAAAACCTAATCAGAAAGATATTTATTGACAAATAAGTTTTATTGACAAATTATTTTTGGTTAATTGGTGTCTCAAATGTGCATCAATCAAAGAAATATAAATATTTTTTACCTGCATAAAATAATTACATATATTTTACATAGCCTATTTAATTTAAACGTAATTTCCTAGACCTTATGGAATCAAGAGTCAAGAATCTGTTATAGCCTAAACCCATGGAGCAAATAGTAAGCCATGGCTGGTCGATTTTGAGTGTTGAAATCCTTGTATTTCAAAGCGGTTTGCCGCCAGCCGGCCGCGGTCCATGAGACGGAGGCAACCGCCAGTGAAAATGAAGCAGGCGGCCCGCCAGCTATTCGCCGGCGGCATCTCGCAAAAAATGGGAGTGACCGTCAGTGACGTATTCGGCGGCAAACGTTTCATCGCCGCCAGCGGGATGCACCTATAGCCGACAGCGTCAGGCCGGCGGCAAAAAGAAGCCGTGCGGATATTTTTTGCTATCTGGGTATGATCTAATCGAAGACTGTAACTGTATGAAACGTTAGATAAACAAGGCATGTAACGTTAAAGATTGGGCTAACTTGCCTATTAAATCAAGACAACACTGCTGTATAATGTTATGGGCTCTCACTGAGCTCTAATTATAATTAGTATTAGTTTAGCATTAATTAATAAAAAATAAAAACAATCAGACTTACCACGAGTAGCCTATGCTATCCAATATTCTGATATCGACGACGACAAATTATATCATTTGTCTGTACTATTCCTTCTATAAGAAATCATCTCAACAATATAGTGTAGCAGTAAATAAATATAGATATAAACGTAATATCACCTAATTGAAATAGAAAGCTGCGCTTACAGACGCTCACATCTACACGTCTAAACACAACACTGACGTCTTCACTTCCAGGTCAAGAAGCTGTCAATCAAAAACTCAGTAGCCAATGAGAATACACTGATACTAGCCCCGCCCCCACGAGAGATTTGTGTCAGAACAGCGAACGCAAACTCAGGGAGTGTAAACGAAAACATCAGAAGCGTAAACGAAAACTTCAGAAGCGTAAATGAAAACTCTGGAAGCGCATTTGTAAGTGTAGATCAGTAAACGAAATATGAGGAATAGTTAGCAAAACATGTAGTGTATTAAAAACAAAGTCAAAAAAATTGCGTGCGGTTCATTCTTTTTCAGTTTCAAAGATATTTTATTTAGTTTCAATTTATATTTTTATTAGTTTCTTGAAAAGTTACGTTCATTGTTATTGACATAAAAATAATTCCATATCTTTCGACATGTATATGAAGAGTGAGCTTAACTGAAAGAAAGCAACTATAAAAGGACTCGTGGAACTACCAGTTCGTTTGCACTGTCTTTCCTATTCTTCATCTGGGCAGACTTCAAACTCTGACAGACGTTACAACACACAGACTGTTTCAAATAGGGGTTGGATAAATATGTTTTGCTTTTAAAACAGTGTTTCAAAGCGAGTATAGGCCTACACAAATATATGTAAACACTTTGCAGACTGAATGTTGTCCTGTATGAACAAAATGACGGATGTTTTTCATGTCTCCACTGTTCGATCGCACCCGCGTGTCTCTAACACACACACAGTTCGATCGCGCCCTTGTCTCTGTGCACCCACCCACTATCTCTAAGTGGCTATATCAACCATTTGCTATATTACCTGTAGCAAAATTACGAATCCCGCCACGTCAAGACTCGCCCACGAAGCAGCTCGATTGGTTAAGGTTAGGTTAGCCGATTGGTCAGTTGATAGGTCATGTACAAATGAGGTTACGTTACCTTGTAGAAAATATTCGACCTGGCTGGCAGAACGATTGCCTTTGGCTGCATCTTTGCGGTGACACGTCAAACTGAATTTAAAGGGTTAGTTCACCCCAAAATGAAAATTCTGTCAGTATTTACTCACCCTCATGTTGTTCCAACCCCGTAAGACCTTCGTTCATCTTCGGAACACAAATTAAGATATTTAAGATATTAAGATCGCTCCTGCATTCAGTCCATAGGCTTCTTGAGGGACTGGCTCTTGCTGTCCTCGTTACATCGACATCGTTAAAATTGTCCAAGTGACTACAGGGGCTCAATCTTAAGTTTATCAAACGACGAGAACACTTTTGTGCGCAAAAAAACAACAAAAATAACGACTTTATTTCAACTATTCACTTCCTTCTCCATAAGCCTGTAAGTCAGTTAACGTAGTGTGATTGCGTAGAGCTACGTCACACGTAGGCTCACTATTGGCCGACGCTGGTCACGTGTGTGTGATGCGTGTGACGTACAATAACAGAAGCTTACGCTATTAAACTAGTAACCTGACTCGCTCAGAGGGAGAAATAAACGAATAGTTGAAATAAAGTCATTATTTTTGTTGTTTTTTTGCGCACAAAAGTGTTCTCGTCGTTTGATAAACTTAAGATTGAGCCCCTGTAGTCACTTGGACTATTTTAACGATGTCTTTAATGACTTTTCGAGGACAGCAAGAGCCAGTCCCTCAAGAAGCCTATGGACTGTATGCAGGAGCGATCTTAATATCTTAAATATCTTAATTTGTGTTCCGAAGATGAACGAAGGTCTTACGGGGTTGAAACAACATGAGGGTGAGTAAATACTGACAGAATTTTCATTTTGGGGTGAACTAACCGTTTAAGACAATTTAATACTTTTAGGAAAATTGATTTAAGACTTTTTAATACTTTTTAAGGACCTGCGGCCACCCTGGAGAGAGATCACATGTTTATTTGGTTAATATTCAGAATTATACTTCAATATAGACACATACCTTCTTAAGAAATCAAGTTTTATAACAGTTTGTAAAGAACAAACCATTAATAATTCCATAACAGACATAGGCCTATGTGGACCCTTTGGCCTCTTTATGACCAAGAGATCTGAGGCGCCAACAATTTTCCTCTTTGATCACTACAGAACAGTCCATATGAACAAACATGCATTCTCACAGATACACACAATGATCAAAACATTTATACACTCTTCTCTGTTCAGTCGCTGTCTACCACATTAAACCAAACTCATATACAACCATGGTTTCAGAGACAACCCAGCAAACATGCCAGTGCGGGCCCACTGTGGGTAAGTGTGGGTTTTCTGTGGGACAGTGTGGGCAAGGGCAAACCCTTTGGGGCCCCATGTGGGCTTGCTGAGGGCAAGCCCACAGTGGGCTTTCCCACAGAAACCCCTCAAGGGCCCCTAGTGGGTTAGCCCATGTGGGGCCCATAGCAGTTTTGCCCATTTGAGCCCCATGAGGGTTTACTGTGGGCAACCCACTGTGGGTTTGCCCACAGAAAACCCACACGGGCCCCCAGTGGGTTAGCCCATGCGGGGCCCATAGCAGTTTTGCCCATTTGGGCCCCCATGAGGGTTTACTGTGGGCAACCCACTGTGGGTTTGCCCACAGAAAACCCACATGGGCCCCCAGTGGGTTAGCCCATGCGGGGCCCATAGCAGTTTTGCCCATTTGGGCCCCCATGAGGGTTTACTGTGGGCAACCCACTGTGGGTTTGCCCACAGAAAACCCACATGGGCCCCCAGTGGGTTAGCCCATGCGGGGCCCATAGCAGTTTTGCCCATTTGGGCCCCCATGATGGTTTACTGTGGGCAACCCACTGTGGGTTTGCCCACAGAAACCCCTCAAGGGCCCCCAGTGGGTAAGCCCATGCGGGGCCCATAGCAGATTTGCCCATTTGAGCCCCCATGAGGGTTTACTGTGGGCAACCCACTGTGGGTTTGCCCACAGAAAATCCACACAGGCTCGCAGTGGGTTAGCCTATGCGGGGCCCATAGCAGTTTTGCCCATTTGGGCCCCCATGAGGGTTTACTGTTGGCAACCCACTGTGGGTTTGCCCACAGAAAACCCACATGGGGCCCGAGGCAGTTAGCCCATGCAAAGTTAAGTTGTTTAACAGTCAAATGTTTTAACATTAGAAGGTTTAATATTAGAAGCTTAATCAAACTATTTAACGATCCTGTGAAATGTCAGTCCATAATTAACTAAAACTGCATATAACATATGGATTATGAGCATGTGCATTTAAAAACAAATTTTTGACTTATAAGGAATTATAAAAAAATATAGATGTAACTATATATTGTAATGCAGTAGGTCTTAATGAGTCTTTATGAATATATTTATACAATAGTAATATTGCTCATAAATAAGTATAAATGGTGCTATAAATCATTATATGGACTGCACAGAAAGTGTTTCCATATTTATTAAATAAAATTAACTTATTTGTCACAATAAAAACAATACAATGGTTTACTGATTTGTTTTGGTATTCATCAGTGATGCATTTTATCATAATAAAATTATATATTATTGATACTAATAAATAGGCCTACATCACTGATGTAACGACTGAGACACAATCAGACACAAACGAAACTGCGACGTCACTGGGCGTAATTTCATTACCAACTTTCATTTATATAGCATTTTAGTGCTTTCATATTCTAATGAAAAAAATAATATTACATGGGTCATAGAACTACATAATGATTTTTAAATTCATGATATAAAATGAATGATATTTTAAATTGTTACATGTTATAATTCTAGATGTTTAAATGCTGCGTGCCTTTTGAATTGTTATGGTTTCAACGCGCGTGCGAGTCGCATTCAAAGTTGTCCGGTTCAAAGACAGGAGCGCACGCGAGCAGATGGAAACCATGGAAACGAGGAAACCTCTTCAACTGACAAACAGCAAAAAATAGCGTCTCTCTGTTTTTCCACTGCTTTCAGGTAAGTTTAGTTAACAAAATCAGACAAATAATACATACAAACGTTCCTAACACCTTTCTTACGTATAATTGATACGCTTCTGTTTTGTAGAAAAGGTTTTGAGTCTTCGAAAAAGTCCGTTAGCATCTCAACTGTTTTCAGAATAGGTAACGTTAAGTTAAGTTAACGTTAGCTCTTGTTTTACATAAGTTTGGGGTTTTATCCACATCTTTGTGTTGATAACAGTTTTTGATAGTTTTGTTTTGCTGGTAATTTTTCAATGGGTTATTGGAAATTAGCTAATTGCTAGCTAGCCTGAAAGAATTCACACTGTAACGTACTGTTGATCAGTGACGTCACTTACAAAGATTGATAATAAAAGTGATTTCAGAAGGGACAGAAAAAAAACCCTCCACAACAAAGGGGGAATTATTGTTTCATGATAATAATTTCATACATTTATTGCACAATACATTACGTTAAGATTTTATATTCTTTTTCTCTTTTCTGCATTGCATCTCTAGCTTGATTCATTGTAATAAACCCTTTGTTCTATTGCAAATCCTATGTAACATTGTTGGCTCTGTGACACATTGCATGTTATATTCTAGTCTAGAAAATCATCATGATGTCCTGCTACAGCCCTGTCCCAAGACAACCTCCACGGCTATGAACTCGACTAGTAAGCAAAACTTCAAACATACTGTTCAAAAGTTTGGGGTCTGTAGGATTTATGCTTTTTAATGAAGTCTCACACTCATTAACCACAGTTTTTTTTCAGTGATATTGTCCTTGAGAAGCCTGTAGGCTAAATAATAGCTGGCAAAATAATATAATGTTATAATGGTCATAAGTTATAATAATTAATTTAACTATTATGATAACAGGATATCATGGTCGTTGGTATATTCTCTAGGTGTGTTTTTAATTATGTTGGCCAATGAGACACCATACTGTCCAGCGCTAAGGTATTTATTTATTTTCATGTATTTTTTTAATGATAAATACTAAAGTTCTTTTAACTTTTAAATGCTGAATTCAGGGGGTCAGCAACTTTAGGCACGCAAGTTATTTTTCACAGATATCTGGCCAGTTTACTCATGGCTCATATTCTTAGCCTTTAAATGTTTGAATTTATATCCACAATGCAATATCAGGGGGTAAAGATATCATTGGAGTTTCTAAAGTTACTATGCTCTTGTTACCAGATGAGATATCATTTGACCCTGTGATTCTTCAGGACCAGATCTTGATGCCATCCACACCCAGTACATGACAAAGGTGAGTTTCACAATAGCTGCCACTACCACAAACCAAGAGACCGAACACAACAGACCTTCATCCATAAGAACTCACCCATACGTTGGGATAGTAACCAAAACCCGGTATTAAACATTAAACGGGCCCTGGGGCCAAATTAAAGGACAACTCCGGTCAATTTTAACATTGAGCTAATTTTTTTGTACATTTGGAGTGCTGTCAGTACAGACAAAAATCGGTGTTGCCTACACTGTGTTATCATCTTTTTAAAATTCGCACCCTGCTGACTTCAATGGGGCATGGTCTAAACCTGCTTTTAGCCTCTTAACATCCTTAATTTGTCATTACGAGTGTACAGCCATGTGAGTGGTGTTATTAAGAGTGACCACGGTCAATCTGACTGCAGTAGATATGAAAGATATTAATAAAAATGATGTTAATTCAGCCAGCGCACATACCTCTGCTTCCTGTTTTCTGTCGAAGCCCACAGTGGTCGATTGTTGATCTCACACGTGAGTTCATTTATATCGTCTCAAACCTACCACTGTGTGGTGTTCTGAGAATATCAGCTCAAATGGATAGTTCATCCGAATCAGATGTTGAACACACAGAGGTTTAAGATGATATTCACTTATGATCGCGCGCGTGAACTCGACAATCAACTACTGTGGGCTTCGCCTGAAAACAGGAAGCAAACAGAGGTATGTGCACTGGCTGAATTAACATCATTTTTATTAATATCTTTCATATATATTCACCGTGGTCACTCTTAATAACACCACTCACATAGCTGTACACTTGTAATGACAAATCATTACGAGTACAAAAAAAATAATTACAAGCTTTTTTTAAGGAAGACCGCAGTATCGATAAGCCCAGGTGTTATCAGTTCTGTCTTGCAAATTCTGTGAGGATTAGGAGGGGTATTTTAAACAGTCTTCATACAACATGTTTTTCAGGCTGGTGGTTGTTTGTAATTTTAAATTTAAATTTTAATAAGTAGGGAGAAAATAAAAACCTTTATTAAACAATTGTAAATTATTTATAACTGAATCTACAAAACATACAATAATTTACATCACTTATAAACATTTATGAAACGCATAATCATGTTTCATAAAAAATCAGTTAATCATTTACTAATGACTTGTAAATGACTTGTAACAGAATTGACAAAACATACATAAAATGTTAGTATATCACTTGCTAATCATTTATGAATATTTTGTAAAAGCTTAGTTCATCATTAACCAACCAAAATGACTTACAACTAAATGTTATTATAAACCGCAGCTCTCTCATTGACCTATTCAGTCATTCTCTTAGTTGAGCATTTATAAATAGCACCTGGAACAATCAGAAGACGTTTCCTCATTCAAAGTGCAGGTTGAAAACTTTCTTAGGTTGAAATGGTTCAACAGTACAACCCTTATTTTGTTTTTAACATTTGTATTTCAATTGTTCCTTTCTCACTTAGATGCTGTGACAAAAAGCAGTCAAGTCACTGCATGTGAGGTGGAAGCCAATATGAAGACATGGCTCCGTAATCCCTGGGACAGAGATGGAGGAAGGCAAGGAAGGGCCAGAACTACTGTTGCCCCTGAGGATTGATTTTTAATTTTCAATCCCCTGTTTTCTGTGATTATTGCTGTTTTAAACTGTATTATCATTAATTATAATTATTATTAAATATAAATAAATTATTTGGGGAAAAAACATGACCCTCGATTTATTGCTGCTAACAAGTCCAATTGTACTGCATATAGTAATATGGGTGTACCTACTCTGTGTGCTCAAACTTTGCAACTGCACCCACAGTGTGCCCACATCCAGCCTGCTATAATTTGTGTGGGCCAGCCCAAAGTCAGCCCACACTTTGGGCTGGCCCACGGTAAGTAGAGTGGGCCCCGATTGGAGCCAGTTGTGGGCCCACAGCAAACCCTTATAGGGGCCCATTTGGGGCCATTGCAGGCAGCCCACTGTGGGCCCACAACTGGCCCCAATGGGGGCCCACTCTACTTACCGTGGGGCTGCCCATAGTCAGCCCACACTTTTGGGCTGTCCCACTGGGGCCCCACCTGGGTCCCGAAGTGTGGGGCCCACACGTGCCCCGCATTTCACGCCGGTATCTGGGCCCACAGTGGGCTGCCCACAATGGCCCCACATGGGCCCCTATAAGGGTTTGTCGTGGGCCCACAACTGGCCCCAATGGGGTCCACTCTACTTACTGTGGGCCTGCCCACAGTCAGCCCACACTTGTGGGCTGTCCCACTGGGGCCCCACCTGGGTCCCAAAGTGTGGGGCCCACACGTGCCCCGCATTTCACGCCGGTATCTGGGCCCACAGTGGGCTGCCCGCAATGGCCCCACATGGGCCCCTATAAGGGTTTACCGTGGGCCCACAACTGGCCCCAATGGGGTCCACTCTACTTACTGTGGGCCTGCCCACAGTCAGCCCACACTTGTGGGCTGTCCCACTGGGGCCCCACCTGGGTCCCGAAGTGTGGGGCCCACACGTGCCCCGCATTTCACGCCGGTATCTGGGCCCACAGTGGGCTGCCCACAATGGCCCCACATGGGCCCCTATAAGGGTTTGTCGTGGGCCCACAACTGGCCCCAATGGGGTCCACTCTACTTACTGTGGGCCTGCCCACAGTCAGCCCACACTTGTGGGCTGTCCCACTGGGGCCCCACCTGGGTCCCAAAGTGTGGGGCCCACACGTGCCCCGCATTTCACGCCGGTATCTGGGCCCACAGTGGGCTGCCCGCAATGGCCCCACATGGGCCCCTATAAGGGTTTACCGTGGGCCCACAACTGGCCCCAATGGGGTCCACTCTACTTACTGTGGGCCTGCCCACAGTCAGCCCACACTTGTGGGCTGTCCCACTGGGGCCCCACCTGGGTCCCGAAGTGTGGGGCCCACACGTGCCCCGCATTTCACGCCGGTATCTGGGCCCGCAGTGGGCTGCCCGCAAGGGCCCCATTCGGGCCCCAAAGAAGCTTGTTTGCTGGGAAGTCCCAGACTAAAATGCATGTTTTCTGTTTTAAGTGAAAGCAACTTGCACTTAAGCAACTTAATCTTAAAATAGCCAGTGCCATTGTTTTGTTTTAAGATGCACATCAGTAATGTTTTTTTGTTTTTTTTTCTCTATAGGAACTAGGAACTTTGGGATGGTACTCGGTGTGTTTTTACACCGCAGGAACCAGGGACTAAATGAAGTTCCGGGTAAAAAAGTCCGCGGTCTCTCTAAACAAGCGGTCTCGGGCAAAAAAAGTTCCTATGAAAAAAGTTCCTGGGACAAATAGTTCCTGGTAATTGCGGTGGAAACATGGCTAAAGGGACGTTTATAAAAGCTACTTAGATGTTATAATTAAACTAAGGCCTAATCCTGGCTTAATCTAAGGGCCCGTACACACCGGGACGAATATCAGCGCGCGATATTCGTCAGCGTTTTTGAACGTGTTTTTTGTGTTCACACCCAAGCGTTTTTCGCTGACGATGAGCCGGGTGAACATGCAAATTCATTCCCTGACATTAGATGGCGCTTAATGTAAAACAGAAATAATAATAGAATACTATACTAGGGTGATCATATTCATGTCTTAATGTTTTATTATGACAGATAGAAAAAAAACGAATGAAATAATGATAGAAATAATGTCTTCTGTATTAGAAAAATAAATATATAAATAATAAATAACTAAAAGAAATGCCTCCAAATGTAACAAAAAATATCTCTCACAAACTTACAAAAACGAACTAACAAAATCTATTTATATCTTTAGTTTTCATCCTCTTTATCTTGTTTTTCTTCCTCGTCCACCTTGTTTGCCCATCTATATTTTGCTGTCGGACTGATCTTTCCCAGCAGTTTTTTTGAGAACCAGGACATTTTCATCACTTAAAAACAGTCAGGACAGGACGTGGAAACAGGACATGTGTAACGCAAAGTTGAGATGTTGCCCAGAGATAAAAACATAGCAGTTGTCGGATGAACAGATGCACGAGAGACGAGAGTTGTCGTATTTCCCCGCGTTGAATGAAACCACTCAAACGTCACACTCGTCCTCCTCATACATCGGGATCGAGCGAGAAAAAAAAAACACAAACAAACATCTGGTCACAATAGAAAAATAAAATAAAAGAAAGAATACAAAGAGTCGGCAGAGCGGTTCTCTCCTCACTTGTCAAAATCTAACTGCGCAGTTCTCATCTCAGCTCAGATTTCTATAAAGCACAAAGTGACCGTTTTACACATGTCCCGGGAAAACAGGACTGTTGGTCACCCTATACTATACTATTATTACAGAAATACTAATATAAATATTATCTTATAGCTCTTTATGCTCCGAGACCAGCAGCTCAACATTCATCTTGCCCATAGGTATCTTGTCTCTTCTTCGCCGTATGTGTGCTCGGCAAGACCGTTTTGTGTTTGAGCGCCCTCAACTTGCGTTTTACTGTAACTTCAGAAGTACCAGACACGTGAGCAAAGCCGCCAATCTCGTTGGTCGGATAGGTTTTGACGCGGCGCGTCAGACCAAAAAAACGAACCCGAGGCGTTTTTTAAAAAATGACGCTTTTACGCGTGGCGTTTTTCGCGTCGGTGTGAACACTCACATTGGCGCCCATTGTTTAGTCACGAGGCGTTAAACGTCGACAAATAACGCGCGCGAAATTCGTCCCGGTGTGAACAGGCCTTAAGCCCTGTCTGTAAAACTAGGCCGCAAAGTTTTGCTTTGTTTGCTGCAGCATTGGAATTTGGCAAAGTTTTATGTGCTATTTGATTTTATTATTTTTGCAAAACAGTCGCAGACAAAAGAGCTCATGATGAAGGAATGTAAAAAAAACAACAACAAAAAAAAAAAACACAAAAAAAACCACACCACAATAATACCTTTTACTCCACCTGCACCCTCTGACTCTCAAAGTTCCTGCCTTAGGTATCATCTGCCTGATGAGCATATATACCTAACAACAAAGCTGCACAAACAACAGGACTCCTGTGTTAATACTCATCAAGGCTCTTGGGTAGATGCCGAGAACGCCTCGCCTCCATAATCAGGACCCCCACATGAAGAGCAGCACACCTCTGGTTTCAGCATAATTACAGACAGGCGATAATCAGGTCACCCCAGCGGGGCCAAGTGAGCCGGCGGAGGTGTTAATAAACATTCCTCCCCACTTTTTTTTTTTTTTGTTCTTTTTCCTGAGGTAAGAAAGAGAGACGAAAAGAGAGAAGCCTGCCCGCCTGGGCACAGTGGTATTGAATAGATACCCTGGGGCATGACACCCCCTGAAAGGTTACTCTCTATCTAACACAACAGAGAAAAAAAGAGAACGAGGGAGATAGAAGGAGAAAGGGTGAACTCAGACCCATTTTCCCTTGGAGTTTAAGGGGGGGGGGGGGGAAGATCTTAACATTTTAAAATAATTCAAATGTTAACATTTCACAGATTAGCATAAGGATTGCTTGCAGTCACAGGGCTGTGAAGTAAAATATCTATCAGCATAATGTTCTTTTTTGGGAAAGAAAAAACACTCAAAGATAGACATAACCCAAGGTGCAGAGTCTGTTTCCCAGAAAGCAGACCTGTAAAGAAATAAATTATATAAGAACTTCTAATAAAACGATTCAAATTAGTTGCATTTTATTTTTACTATTGGTTGCTACTTTTCAAAGTTGTTGAAAGTTACACTGCACACACTTTTAGTAATTCATTAAGCCATGCAAAAAGTTGGCAAAGTCTGAATGTAGGATTCAGGTAAAAATCAAAGTGGAATGACTAACATATGAACGTGAAAAGTGTTTACTGGCTTTTTAAACAAAATTTTGTCAAGAAAGTGCTTTAATGGAGTCCCAGATATCTTGCTTGATATTTTTTTTTTTTTGTTGTAATAATTCACAGCTTCCAGACTCTGTAATATTTATAAATACTATGCGTTAAACATTTCAGTTTAACATGCGTTTAATTATTGTCATTAGGGGAAAAAACAATTGCCCTTTCATTACATGATGATTGTGAAGATGGCTTTGTTTATACAAATCTTACTCCATGTTCTGAAACTGATTGTTTGTCAGAACGTTCAAATAATTTCATTTTTATTATAAGAATAAAGTTAAAAATCATTTTAATTTACAACTATTTATATACTCAAGTTTAATTCGCTCTGTTTTGCCTTGTGTTCATAATGTTTATACTGTACCATACAAGTATTTTTAAAGGCAATGTTAAGTAATAACCCAAAGTTAGTGCATTATTTGGTCTATGTAAAGCATCCACATCAATGCCATTAAGTGGCGTTACCAGTCCTGTTTTAAATCGAGTAGGAAGTTTCTTACTTTGGCCTCCACATTAGGACTAATTCACACAGCCTTTGACTTTGTCTCTGTGTGCTGCCATTCCTAAAATAGTTGGGTTGCTAGTAGGGATTCCAACTGCTGGTTGCCTAGTAACATTTATGAATGAAATTAGCGGCTGTCATGCCATGTTGGTGAAATTGAATATTTTTTTCTTGCCTTGCTAAACAGAAACATTTTGGAAAATATTGTATTTAAATGGAATAAATCTATAAAATGTGTAATATCAAAGGTGCACAAAATGGCCTGTCCTGATTTTGCAGAGTTAGGCGCGTTCCTGGGTGAATATACTGTATATTGTTGACCCTGAAAAAACATTCCTGTCTGTAAATGTAATCCTAACCTTTTCCCTACCCCAAAGCCTAGCCCTACCTCAAAACTTATTCCTAAAATCTGTGGTACCGAAATTGGTAGCGAGAAGCGAGTAACATTTTAATGGTATCGATACCGACTACTGGAATTTTGGTACCGTGACATCCCTAAGCTGGTCCAAAACAAAGCAGCTCGAGTTATGACCAGAACTAGGAAATATGACCATATTAGCCCGGTTCTGTCAACACTGCATTGGCTTCCTATAAATTAGTATAAATATATAAATATAGTATAAATTCCATCGTATAAATTAGAGGTCACGTCACGGTGATATATCGGTACAGACCGTTTATTGGTGGAACTATCGTTATCGGCAAAAAACACACATATAGTTTTGTCCGGCTTGCGTCCCTTTCTGGAGCGGCTGAGAAGAGTGCTGTCATTACACAGTTTGGTGAATAACACTGATGTAGTAGCACCTAGCCCCAGGGATTGTGATCACTGTAGGAAGCAGAAATACAAACTTCTGTCATGAAATTCTAGATGGCACAGGCTAACAGGTCCTTAAATCAAGCTGTATGCAATCATATCATTCTCTATTATACCATTTTCTATAAGAGGGCACAGCTGATTGGTTCCTTCTGTATCAATAGCCAATTAGTAGTGCAGTGCACATTCAGAAATCCTCTGAAATTCAACATCTAAGGTAAGTGAATGGTCTTTCTTATACCATATCATTATGTGTTTTCGTGGTGTTTTTCATCAATTCTTTATGAAGTAACCATATTCAAGGTGTAATCGTGTCATGTTAACAGTCCTGTTTAATGCTTAGAGTGAATTACTAAGTATATTAGCAGCTAGTGAATATGCAATATTGTGTTTATGCAGCAGCAGCAGCAGCAAGCAGACAATATATTTACTGTGAGGATACAGAGACAAAGCATGGCTGGCATGTGAACTCTTTTAAGTTACCTTTTTCTCTTACTTTTTGTACTGCAGGAGCACATAAAACAAATTCAGATTGCAATGTTAGTAAATATTAAAAACAGGAACAGTCTTGCTAGAATCCTGAATTATTTTTGATCGCCTATCTTTTTATTATCCTGGAATTGCCTTGCAAATAGCTCTGGAGCCCTGTAGAAATATTCTGTAGAAAAGTGGGTGAGCAAAGCATAAAGTATGAAAACTGCGCGCCAAATTGCCAATTACAGGAGTGAATCCGCTACATTGACTAGGTTTAAATGCACAACTTTTGTTTCAATTGGACTGAATTCATTACATGAATGCTAAACATGATCGGGTTAATGTGCACATTTATCTGTCACAAGATTCAAATTGGAATAGATTTTTTGACATGTGCACGTCATGATGGCGCCTGCTTGTATGGCTGGCCATCTGCTGCTCCCGGTTGTGTGGATTTTTACTTTGTTTTTATCCACTATTTTAAATACTACAGACTCTCTATTAGCGTACGATCGCCAAACGCTTTTAAGCATCAGGTCTGGTTTGGATAATGTCCCGATCGATTCTGTGAGCTGGGGTGGAACAAACAATTCCTCTCTTCCACCGTTCCTGTGTGAAATACCTGCTGATCTCCGCCGAACCCCATGTTTTCCCAGGAGAAAGAAGCGATTCAGACGCCGTGGTAAACGAGGTGGTCGGTTGGTGAAAATAAAGACTTTCTTGGCTTTGTTCCCGAATGCTGATCCTCGCGGGATGTTCAGGGAGTGGAATGTGGACTATCGCTGCTATGCGCCTTGGCGCTCTGTGGATCCTGTGTACAGGTGGCTGGTACCTTTGACTGATGTGGACCCGGATAAAAAGCCTTTGGTTACAACCTACTGGGCATCCAGGTTTAAAAGAACTGGGGATGTAATTTTCCATCGGTCTGTGGGCCTTAAATCCCCGGTTGCAACTCAGGCTTCCCGGTTTAAAAGAGGTGTGGATGCAACTCTCCATCGGTCCTTGGTCTGTGAATCTCCGTCGCTGAAAGACTCTACTCCTGTGAGGATAGCTTTGGTGAATGCTAGATCATTAGCCAACAAATCCTTTATTTTGAATGACTTTTTTACCTGCAAGGACCTGGATATGTTGTGTGTGACTGAGACCTGGGTCGGGGCTGGTGAGTCGAGTGTATTTTCTGAAGTTTTACCGCTGAACTGCACCTATTTTAACTCTCCACGGCTTACCGGACGGGGAGGTGGAGTAGCAACTATTTTTAAAGAACACTTAAACTGTAGGCATTTGCCTGCTTTCTCCTACTCCAGCTTTGAACTTAATGTTTTTGAATTTGATCTGAACCATCCTGTACTGTGCACTGTGGTTTATCGCCCACCTACTTATAACAAAGATTTTATTGATGATTTCTCTGATTTTTTTAGCCAGTCTCATGATCAAATATGACCGGGTCTTAATTGTGGGGGATTTTAATATTCATGTGTGCTGTCCTGAAAAGCCTCTAGTCAAAGCTTTTTTAAACCTTGTGGAGTCTTTTAATTTAACTCAGTCTGTTGTTTGTCCGACTCATATATGTGGGCATATATTAGATTTGGTGTTGACATATGGCCTGCCTATTAGTAACATCAACGTTTGTGATGCCACTTTTTCTGACCATTTGCCTGTCCTATTTGAGATATGTACTTCTTGTGACTATAAAGAGACTGCTCCAAAACGTCTTCGTCGGATAATAAAGCCCACAACTTCACATTTATTTTCTGAGGCTTTCAACTCAATTGAGCTGGATTATTTGATGCCATCACAGGGACTAACTACTGATGAATTAACTTCATCGTTCTTTTTAACTTGCCAAAGCATTTTGGATACTGTTGCCCCTTTCAGGACAGTTCGAGATAGATGTAGAGTTCAACCTTGGCTGAATACTACTACTAGAGCTATAAGACTCGAATGCAGAAAGGCTGAACGCCGATGGAAGAAGGATAAGTTACAAATCTCACTTGACATTCTACGCTACAATTTGTCTAAATATCAAAAATGTGTGAGATTGGAGAAATCAAAATACCTATCGAATATAATCAGTAGTAACTCCAATAAACCATCTGTACTGTTTCCCACCATTAATAGTGTTTTGAATACTCCGCAAGCTGCTTGCTTAGAACCTTCTGCTGAACTGTGCGAACAATTTTTGAACTTTTTCATTGATAAAATTGATGAACTTAGATCGAATATAGTATCTCCTTTGACTTTCCAACCTATTGTAATTGAGCGCTCAGCTGCCCTGAATCAGTTTGTGCCGGTGTCTCTTACTTCATTGAGGGAGATTTTTGTCAAAATGAAATTATCTACATGTTGCACAGACATTATTCCTCCACGACTATTAAAGGATTCATTTGAAGCTATTAGCTCATCGGTCCTTGCTATTATTAACAGTAGTCTGGCCACAGGAATTGTACCCAAATCTTTCAAGCAAGCAGTGGTGGAACCAGTTATTAAGAAATCTAGTCTGGATCCATCACTCCTTGCTAATTTTAGACCGATCTCTAAACTCTCATTTTTGTCTAAATTATTCGAAAAGGTTGTATTTGAACAGTTAAATGCATTTTTAAGTTTGAATGGTATCCATGAAGTGTTTCAGTCTGGTTTTAAATCTCTTCATAGTACAGAAACTGCATTGCTGAGGGTGTCAAACGATCTGTTACTTACTACCGACTCAGGAAATTGTGCGATTTTATTATTATTGGATCTTTCAGCTGCATTTGATACGTTAGACCATGGGATTTTAATCTCACGTCTGGAAGAATGTGTTGGCATCGAGGGTACTGCGTTGGCATGGTTCAAGTCGTATTTGTCTGAAAGAACTTTTTCAGTTCGCATTGGAGAATTTGTCTCCTCAACGGCTTCTCTCATGTCTGGGGTCCCTCAGGGCTCCATTTTGGGGCCTATGTTGTTCGCCTTGTATTTATTGCCCCTGGGTCATATTTTTAGGAAATTTGGAATATCGTTTCATATTTATGCTGATGACACCCAGATTTACCTGCCTCTGAATAGAAAAGACACGTGTACATTAGCGCCTTTACTACAGTGTCTTGAGGAAATTAAGGCCTGGATGGCACAAAATTTCTTATGTTTTAATGAAAACACAACAGAGGTTATGTTTTTTACCCCCGGAGGTACTTATGAATCGCAGAATTTTGATCTTCGTGAGTTGAATCCATTAGTGAAGCCCTATGTCAAAAACCTAGGCTTTACTATGGGTTGTGATTTTAAACTGGACAAACAGATTAACTTGGTAGTTAAATCGAGCTTTTTCCAATTGAGACAACTCGCAAAGGTGAAATCATTTCTGTCTTCCAGAGACTTTCAAAAACTCCTCCATATCTTTATCTCTATTATTGTAATTTATCTAGTATTTATCTAGATTATTGTAATGGCCTCTATATAGGCATTAGTCAGGCCTCTCTCTCTAGACTGCAGAGGGTCCAGAATGCTGCAGCTCGCTTGCTGACGGGTACAAAAAAGCGAGAACATATTACACCTGTTCTTTCCTCTCTTCACTGGTTACCAGTTTCTTTTAGAATTAATTTCAAAATGTTGATGTTTGTTTTTAAATCACTTCATGGCCTTGCTCCTAGGTACATGACGGAACTGATTAGGCATTATGCTCCGTCTAGAGCGCTTAGGTCCGCTGACCATTTGCTTTTAGTAGTCCCACGTGTGAAACTAAAATCTAGGGGTGAACGAGCATTTTCAGTGGCAGGACCGAAGTTGTGGAATAGGTTGCCCTTTTACATCAGGCAGTCCCAAACCATTACTATTTTTAAATCTAATCTTAAAACGTATTATTACAGTTTGGCATTTGACGCAGTGTGAGAGTTTGTTTTATTTTCTTATTATTTTATTGTATTACTGTCTTTTATTTTTTGTATCTTGGTCATGTTGGTTTGGTACTTATCGCATAAGTATGTATGTGTACAGCACTTTGTTAAACACTTGTTGTTTTTGAAAAAGTGCTATATAAATAAACTTTGACTTTGACTTTGACATGCGCACACTGCATGAATATACAGAGTTCCCGTGTCCCTTGTCATTGTCACTCCGAGTTCAGACGGATGACGACAAATGGGGTTTCGCTTAGAAAGCTTTGATCAATATAAAACAAGCCAATGGCAAAGAAATGCCATGGGTCTGCGGATTTTGCATAGCATGACTCTGCCTCATCTTGTGAGTATAAAAGGAGGACGCTAGCAGAAATAAAGACATATTTCCTTTGGCACTACAGAGGATGATGCAATGTCTGTCGCTGCATCACAAGGTGGGCAGGATTCATCGAGTGAGGATTTGGCGACGCTGCCTCCTTTGGGTGTGCAGTTGTTCATCGAGTCCGACCCTGAGATGACTGCCATGCCTTCCTGGGTCGCCGCCAACATCGGGTTAGAAAGGTCTCCGCCCTGTCCCAAGCGCTCACGGCTGGGTGATTGGTTTTTGGGCTCAGCCGCCAATTCACATCCATGGCCAACCCCTTTACCTTAGTTTCTGGACGTGCATGATGAGGTCTCGAAGTCCTGGAAGACCACCATGTCTTCCTGTTGCCGCTTGTTGATTTCATCTGCCTGTCCTCCCCTCGATGGAGCAGCTGCCCATGGGTACACTGGGCTCCCCTCGGTTGAATGCACTGTAGCGATGCTACTGTGTCCACAGAGTGCTTCTTCTCGCGGCGAGCCTAAGCACCCATCCAAAGTCTGTGGTTTTTCGTCTACACTAGTAGCGAAATCTTACCGTGCGGTGGGACAGGCAGCTGCTTCGCGGCATGCTTTGGCCATTCTGCTGGTCTACCAGGCCCAGATGCTCAGAGACATGCATGAGGGCAGGACAGACCCAGGGCTCTTCAATGAGCTGCACGCCGCCCCCGACCTTGCCCTCCGGGCGACCGCACGCTCCCTAGGTTTGGTGATTTCCACAGATTTGGCCCCAGCTCCTCAACGCCCCATGTCCCAGGCCGGTCCTCCCAGCCCCCTGGCAGAGCAGATCCCCACGTAACATTCGTCCTTCCCTGGTCTCTTCTGTCAGGACGCGGTCAATGACTGTGAACACAAACCGGGCCGCTCTGCCTTCCACGTGCGGGCCAGTCATTCCGCCTTGCTGCACCACCAATGGGAAGTCTGTGGTTCATATGACCCCGCTTGTCGTTGGGAGTCTGGCTAGAGCTTCCCAACCTGTCCCACAGCGTCGCTCGGACGATCAGGTTCAGGCTACGCGTTTCAGTTCGCGCGGTCTCCCAGGGGTGTCCGCTCCACTATAGTCGGTGGCAACGCCCCTACCATGAGAGCAGAGATTGCTACCCTGCTGACGAAGGGTGCGATCGAGACTGTCCCTCCAGCCGAAATGAGGTCAGAGTTCTACAGCCTGTACTTCATTGTCCTGAAGAAAACCGGTGGGTTACGGCCAATCCTGGACCTGCGCGGGCTGAACCGCTCCCTTCACAGGCTGCCGTTCAAAATGCTCAACGCCAAACGCATTCTCCATTTCGGGCTAGCCCTATCTCCTCATGCCTTCATGAAGGTCGCCTCCGGGAACACGGGGTTCGCATCCTGAATTATCTCGACGACTGGCTGATCCTAGCTCACTCTCAAGATCGGGTTTGCAAACACAGGGACCTATTGCTCCGGCAACTGGGAAAAGAGCAAACTTGAGCCCCGTGGAGAGGATCTCTTTTCTCGGTATGGATATCGACTCTGTCCCCATGTACGTGCAGCTTACGAGCGAGCACGCACAGTCACTGCTGACTTGCCTACTGACTGCCCAAATCCAGTCGTCTGTGGATGAGAATCCGAAACCAGGACTGGTGGGATGTTGTCCTGCTCTACTTCACAGACGCAGTGAAAGGAGAATTTTAGAATGACGGGACACTCATTTATATTACACTTTATTCAACAGGAAACAGGAAGAACAGCTCATGTCATTACACTATTTCAATGTCATTGCATATGCGCAATTCTTTCAGTTTCGGTTTTCAATCTGATCAAATGTTTATATGTTCTCTCGATCGTATTAGAAAAGGAATAAACCACCCCTTTCAATCGGATCAAAATTTTATTTGGATCGTGCTCAATTGGATTGATTCAGGTTTTTACATAAAGGCTTTTCAGTCTGATTGAGCTGTCAATCTGATTACTAACAGATTTTTGTGGATGCATGTAAACCACATGTAACCATTGTTATGAGTCGCTCCTGAAATTGGTATGATTATCAATGATAACTGTAACAATGGACAGGTCAAAACATTTTTAAAAATAGACCTGTGCATTAAGTGCTGTAGTGTAATGCAGACTAATAGATCTGCAGAAACATTAAGCTGTGTTTACATGGTTCAATCAGAATGAAATCAATCTGATTAATGAATCCGAACACTGTGTTTACATGGACAAGACATAAAATGATCGGGATGTGCGCGTATACATGTCACAAGCTTTGAATCTGATTTGATCTTTAGACATGTGCAGTTACACACGCACACAGTGCAGTAGTTACACAATGCACATAGCAACCACCCTCTTACCATTGCTTCTTTTTTTTGTTTTATAAATCAGAATGACATTTACCTATTTCAGCTGCTAATTAGGAGTCTACGAGTGCAGGATGTTTTGTGCTGTGCTGCTTGTATTTATCAAGCAATTTAAATGCCCCTGCCAGAGCCCAGAACAATGCGTTTGTGGATGAAAGTCCGAACCAAGGACTTGGGACAACAATTTTGCTTACCGCATGCCATCTTCCCTTCAACAACAACAACCGCACATCATAAGTCATTACATCGTTTCTATGTCATTGCATATGTGCATTCCTTTCAAATTCCAATCTGATCAAGCTCAATCCGATCGAGCCTTTAATCTGATTATAAGGATCCATGTAAACGCAGCTATTGACGAGAATAAGAAAACAAGTCTGTGTTGGCTGGATAGTTTTAGCAGAATTAAAGATATTTTTAAAAGCGCTCTTTTTTTCACATGTCCTTCTAACTAAAGTTTAAAAATAGGTAATAATGAGATTTTTTTTAAAAATCTAAAAATATTTTAAAGTATTTAATGCATTACTTATTAGTTAGTTTACTTATTATAATTTGACGTTATAGCTATTTTATAATACATCTAAAATAAAAATTGGAAAAGAACTACATTAGTGTAGTTGTGGCATATAAGCTGAGTGACCTCTGCTGCCGTATAGTGGAAATTTGAACTAATTTTCATTTAAAACACTTTGTTTTCCACCAGGGGACAAAAATCATGACCTAAACTAAAGCTTTTGTATTGATGTAAAGCACACTGGCCAACTGGTGTTTTGTTTAGTAGTGCTATAGAAATAAAGGTAACACTTTACAATAAGGTTCGTTAGTTAACATTAGTTAACTACATTAGTTAATATGAACTAATAATGAATAGCACATATACAGCATTTGTTAATCTTTGTTAATGTTATTTTTAACATTTACTAATACTTGATTAAAATCTTGTTAACATTAGTTAATGCACCGTGAACTAACATGAACAAACAATGAACAGCTGTATTTTCATGAACTAACATTAACAAAGATGAACAAGTGCAGTAACAAATGTATTGCTCATGGTTAGTGCATGTTAGTAAATACATTAACTAATGTTAACTAATGAACCTTATTGTAAAGTGTTACCGAAATAAAAATTGACAAAAAAAAAAAATGATAAAGCATGGCAGATATCTCCATAAATGAAAATGAGAAATGTAGGCTAGATCCCTAGGAAGCAATAGCCCTCATTTCACCATTTAGGTTAAATATAGATCCGATATAGTCCGACTATGTGTAACCCACTTCTAGCCAGAATAACATTGAATCTGGTTACATGAAATTTTTTCCAAAATAACTTGCAAAATGTATGATTTTCCATCATGTAAACAAAGTCAAATGTGATTACAAGGTGTTTGGTTTCATTTCTTTGACATCACAGGCTGTGCGAAGACGATCTAGCTTGTATAGTCAGCCCGGCTAAATATAGCCCACTTCTAGTCAAAACTGATTAATTTGTAGTTTTAATTAATTGTTGGGCAGGCAACGCATTGGTTGATATCCCATCATGTTCACAGTGGTAAAAAATATCTACAAGGTGCCAGTGTCATATCATGACTTGGTCGATCTGTAGTCACGATTTAGCTCTATGCTTTTAGCCCACCCGGTGAAATCGAGGCAATCGGTGACATTGCTGTCACAGTCACACATTAATAAAAAATCTACAATATTATTTGACTGTCTTTCATTTTAAATAAAATAAAAATGTTATTACAATTTTCAACCGCTGGATGGCAACAGCCCTACTGAGACATAAAATCGCGATAAACATTTCCACCATTTTGAAATATTTTAAACTAGACAGAGCATGGCATTCAGCTGTCGGTAAAAAAAAAAAAAAACAGGTAAAATTCATTCCTAATTTTATCTTGTAAGTATCTGCATTTTCATTTTGACGTGTTAATTTTTTAGCTAAATTATTTGTTATCATGTGTTGTTGGAATCGTGACATTTTAGCGGGTGTATGGATCAAGTTGTAAACATGAAACATATGCAAAACCTATTAGAAAGTGTTATGAAAGCCACAGAGAGACCAATGCTCGCTGGATGGAAAGAGGAAACTGAAGAGAGGAAAATGAGTGCTTGCCCAAGAGATTTTCTCAAACTGCATCCGCTGTGAGACCAAATGCTCGCTGGATGAAAAGAGAAAATGTAATGCTCTACTGGGAGAGCTCTCACTCCGTCCGCTGTGAGACCAATGCTCGCTGGACGGAAAGAGGAAACTGAAAAGAGGGAAGAATGAGTGCTTGCCCAGGAGATTTTCTCACACTGCATCCGCTGTGAGGCCAGATGCTCGCTGGATGGAAGAGAAAATGTAAGTACTCTACTGGGAAAGCTCTCACTCCGTCCGCTGTGAGACCAATGCTCGCTGGACGAAAAGAGGAAACTGAAGAGAGGAAAAATGAGTGCTCTACTGGGAAAGCTCTCACTCCATTCGTTGTGAGACCAATGCTTTTCTCCTTACCCGATGAGGGTTTGGTGAGCTTTTTTAATGTGGAACCGGTTGGTCCTGATATAACTTTGGAAAGCATCAGAGGACCATCTCCCAAGGGCTTGGATCTGCTGTTGGGAGAGGCCTTTTTGGGCTGCTGAAGTTGCTGCCCCGATGCGAAATGAGTGACTAGAAAAATTCTTTGCTGGAATGCCTGACTGTTGGAGAACAGATTTAAGGTGTTTCTGGAACCAAAAACGTGTCACAGGTTTTTTGGATTCGTCTAAAAACAGGGATTCCAGAGGAGATTTAGCCTGAGCACTTCTCCATTGCAGATATGCCAGAATTGACTGGTATGGTTGGATTTGCGAAGCGAGGTTGAAAATGTAAATGAAACTTTTTTGGTTTGGTCAGTCTTACTTTGTTTAATCAAGTATGAAATGGTTTCGCCATCAATTACTGATAAGTCTGAGATGGTGGGGTGGATTTTTGGGTCGAATTTAGAAGTGATGGCGATTTCTGAACATCTGAGAAAACCAAAAAAGGCTAGGATAAACATGGCATCGAGTGTGCGAGCGGAACTAAGGGGCTGGTAACCTGAACGGAGAACCTGAATACATTTGGTGAGAATGTCCAGCGTTATGGGTTGTCTGGCGTCGGGGCGGGTGGGCTGGGATCGTTGAATCCCTTTAATCAGGAGAGAGGTTTGTGAATTGTTTATCTCCACGGAAGGAGCGCCATACATCAGTTTATGGAAAAACTGGACGCCACTCAAATAACCTTTAATGGACCCGACTTGTAGGCCTTTAATGCTATTAAGGTAGAACATAAAAGAGGTGATTGAAAGAAGAGAAAAATCAGGGAAAGATAAGTTATAAGAGACATGAAATGTTTTAAAACATCTCCAAGCAGTGACGTAGGATTGAAGGGTCCTGGGAGATACTGCTTGGAGGATACCGTCAAGTGATGCTTCGAGCAGTGGTTTTAACGGGTGGGTTACGGGAATATTAGCTCTGTATAGCGAGGAACTGGAATTGGGAATTGATCCGCCTCTGGAGCCAGCATCCTGAATTTCTGGAATAGAAAACGAGACAGGGAGTCGGCAATTTGGTTTTTTTTTGACCCAGGGATGTGTTTAGCAATGATAATGAATTGGTCGCAAGCTGAGATCCAGGTGAGACACCTTAAGAGTGGCATCAGAGCGGGTGAATGGGAACGGCCTTTGTTAATGCAATGTACTGTTGCGTCATTGTCGCAATGCACTAAAACGCTGCTAGCGGCCCATTCTTTCCCCCACAGAAAAGCTGCTACTACGAGAGGGTAAAGCTCGAATAAAGCTGAGGATTGAGTTATATCCTGAAGCTGCGGAGGCCATGGAGCCGCGAACCAACGACCTTGATAAAATCCCCCGTACCTGATTGAGGGTGCGGCATCTGTGAACAATTGGATGTCAATGGGGGATGAAACGAGGTTGTTATAGAAAAAGGAAAGCCCGTTCCATTGTTTTAGGAATGTTAACCAAAGCCTGAGTTCGTCGCGACATGCTTGAGTTAGAGAAATGCGGTCTTCTAATGAATGGACAGAGGACACGAGTGAGAGGAGATGCGAGATGAACGGGCGGCCTTGCGGGATGATGCGTATTACAAAGTTTAAATGACCGAGCAGGGACAGGAGTTCGCGTTTTGAAAAATTGGATTTTTCAAGGAAAGTAGAGGAGACGAGGATTATTCGGTCGATTTTTTTTCTTTGGGGAGGGATGCTTGAAATTTGTCCGAATCCAAATTAATTCCTAGGAACTTGATGGACGTTGCAGGGCCCATGGTTTTTTCCTGTTCGATAGGAATTCCTAGCTCAGAGAAAACGTTTTGAACCATGAGTATGTGCGCCGCTGGAATAGCATCGGGAGGCGAGATTATTAAAAAGTCGTCTAGCAAGTGAATGAGGTAAGGGATGGCATAGTTGTTCGACAGGATCCAAAAAACGCCTTCTGATAACATGTCAAATATTTTGGGGCTGCTTTTGCAACCGAATGTTAAACGAACGGCGAAATAATATTTCCCGAGCCAGCGAACTCCAAATAGGTGCCATGAACCTGGATGGATAGGCATTACTTTGAAAGCAGAAGTAATGTCGATTTTTGCAACCCAAGCACCCCGACCTGCGATTTTAATCATGTCGATAGCCTGATCTATGTCGTGGTATTTGAGCGAAAAGTCATCGAGAGGGATCAGGCTGTTTATGCTTGGGAACGGAGAATTGTGCGGGGCTGACAGGTCGATTATTATGCGGTTTTTACCCGAGAATTTCCTTGTAGCCACTCCAATGGGGCTGACACGAAACGGATTGAATGGAGGATTGTCAAACGGATTGATCATGAAGCCGGACTCAACTTCTTTTTTGATCAGTTTTTCTACAACTTCAGGTTCTGTCAGGGCAGATTGGAGATTATTGCATATGATGTTTTGAGAAAGCGGGCATTCTAAGCCGGGTTTAAAGCCGTTTTTTAGACCTGACAGCAGATAATCTGTAAATTCGGCATCTGGATGATGAGCTAGTTCGTGTTGCATGTGCGAAATATTCACAGGAGTCGCCAAATAATTTTTTGATTTTTTATTCACAGACTTGAAGACTGGACATACAATGCGAGCATGGGCGTCGCCACAAAAGCTGCAGATGTGCATGTAGCGGCAGGGCGCTCTTTGACATTTGCCTGCGTTGAAGTGATTACAGGGCTGCCTGCTTTCGTCAAACGTAGAATCTTGAATTGCGCTGGTGGTTGCTGCACGCGGCACATAGCTGGTGGATTTATTATTACTTATTCCCACAAAGGGAAGAGAGGTACTGTTAACCTGTGGGCATGTTGCGGTTGAGTGAGCCACTGACCTGCAAACTGCACAGGTAATGTTTTTGCAACCTAAAAATACCCTGCTGTGAAGATCCGAGTAGAGTGCACCCCAGTATGTGCACTGATTCCATTGTGCGACTCGCACGGCACTTTTTGCAGAAAAAAGTTTATGGTACGTGTAGAAATGCCCTCCCCCATTGGACAGCGCGAGTTCGGCAATGATTGCTTGATAATCGTTCAGTTCGCGCCGCCTGTGGGGGAAGGCTGAACAGATGATTTCCGTGAAACGTGAAAAAGCAATCGTAAATTCGGGAAATGAAAGGACGCGAGATGAGTGTGTGTTTGTGTTTTTCAGGGTCACTGAAAAATCGCCGCAATCCACTTGGCGGTCTGATTCGGCTGCAGGGAGGAGAGACAACAGAGTGGAGAGGTCTATGTCCATACCTGAGAGGATCTGAGCGTGGATGGATTGAGAAACTGGTGGGGGTTCCATGGCAACTGCATTGAGCGGAACAGGCATCGGAGTGGCTTTGAAAAGAGAATATGGTGATTTAGTTTGTATAATGGAACTGGGAAGGGTATAATCCGGGGCTGCGATTGACGGCTGTGCCCTCGCGATTGGATGACCTGTTGTAAAATGAGAAGGAAAGTTAGTTGGAGGATATGAGGGATGATAGAAAGCGGTGTGAGATTGTGCTGCAAGCGGAGGCGGGCCCGCGCTTGCTTGAGCTACTGGAGCTGCAGGCCACTGGAAGTGGGCGGGGTTGTAACCTGTTGGATAGACCTGTTGTTGGCATTGTTGGGTCTGTGATGCTAGCGGCGATAGC
This sequence comes from Pimephales promelas, assembly GCF_988280905.1. Taxonomy (NCBI): domain Eukaryota; kingdom Metazoa; phylum Chordata; class Actinopteri; order Cypriniformes; family Leuciscidae; genus Pimephales; species Pimephales promelas. Next base: position 6,322,131 of record NC_142784.1, on the reverse strand, counting down.
TTCGCGCTAGTGTCTGCAACTGGAGCTGGAGGCCACTGAAAAGGAAAAGGGTTATGTACAGCGGGAGAGTAGAATTGAGCGGCTGTGGGGAGGCCGCTGGGCCCGGCTGTATGTGGCATTGCGGCGGCGGAAGCAGAGGTGGAGGGCTGGGCCTCATCAAAAGGTGATCGTGGAGCTGTTGTGACGAAACCTGAAGAGCGGCCCTGGCTCGCTGAGGGCCTGTTGCTGCGGCGGCTCGAAGGGCGAAGCGAGCCGCGTCCTGTGCGAAGAGACGAGGGTGGTGACTGGGCAGGCGAATTTTGAGCCCTGCGGACTTTGCTCTGCCTGTGGGTCGTTTTAGGAGTTGGATTTAACGAGACGTATAAATCATACAGCTCCGCTTTATTCATTTTCCTTGGAACTTGTAGATCGGAGTTACCCAGCGCTTGCCTCAACCCAGCCACGGTCCATTTCGCGATGGGTGGGATCGTCGGGACGGCTGAGCGGTAGGAGGAAGCTGGGGAAGAAAATGGAAGTCTTGCCGGAGGCGGCGAAGACTGGTCATGGCGTCTTGTTGAGCGCTGGGCTGATCGGGCTGATGTGCGGCCGCGAGGAGATGCCGGGGGCTCAGGTGCACCGACCGGCGTAGAAGGGATGACCGTGGGACCAACGGAGTGAGAAGTTGCATCCGAAGTGAATTCTTCGTCGGCAGAGGAGCTTGTTGGAGACATGCTGCGAGTAACCGGTAGTTGACCGAAGCGGCGAATCTACTGAATGCTGCAAACTGTCAAATAGTCAAATAGACTGCTGAGTCTATTTGTACCCTCTCATCATTGATTGCTGATTGCTGTCCACTCGTGTTAATTATCTGAACATGCTCTTCCCGAACTTAGTTAATAAAACTTCATTAAATTATCCGTAAAGGGGATTTGTTGCCAATGTTTCATATGGACAACTAAATACAACAGATTATAATCAATTATCCACACAGGTAGGCAAAATATATCAATTGTATCAATAATCAATTCACAACGAATTATAAATGAATATTAAAGGACAGTATTTTACAATTAAAGCACTGTTTAAAGATTGTTTCTGATGAAATAAAATGGTTAAGATTGTGTTTTAGACAGATGCTGCTGTCCCGAGAATTTTCAGTTTCTGTGGTAGCACCCCCCACCTTCACAATGGTTGCATAGGTGGACAGGAACAATACTTTATAAAACACATAAAACTTTAGTTTACAAAGACGTGAAACTCCGAGTGGTCTGGGGTGTTCACTGATATGCTCACACAAAAATCGCTGCAAAAGATGCTTTCCAACAGGTTTTATCGTAGTTTTTGTACAACTCCATTGACTTCATTGACTCCATTGACTCCATTGACGATCGCGAGCGATCGGTTGTTTGTGTTTGTAGCTCCGGAGAATTTCTTCACAAATCCTTGATTTTCTTCTTTACCACTTATTTATAAACAAGCACTTTCTATTTTTATATTATGTGAACTTATCCTCGATAGTATTCCTTATAAAAAACAATTGGATTGCTTTGATATCGCTACTTATATCCAACCTCCCTAAATCCTGGCTACTAGCCTTTAGCCCGCTAGCATTCCACGCGTGCCCTCTCGCCTATTGATCGTCTCATTTTATATTATGTGAACTTATCCTCGATAGTATTCCTTATAAAAAACAATTGGATTGCTTTGATATCGCTACTTATATCCAACCTCCCTAAATCCTGGCTACTAGCCTTTAGCCCGCTAGCATTCCACGCGTGCCCTCTCGCCTATTGATCGTCTCATTTTACACCCGTTTCACTGAATCCTGGTTATTTCCGACATTTCAATCCTAAATTAGTAATGATAGTTGTAGTATCATTACTAATTTACTGATCATCCGTTATAATGGCGAACATATCAGATGCGTGTCTAACATTACCTTTGAGTGCAGATGAAGACACATTCGAGCTCTTCACGGTGAAGCAGGAGCTGGAATACGTCGAGAAACAGATCCGCGGTCTGCTGGTGAAGCAAGCCGAGCTGCTGGATCGGCGCTCAACGCTTGAAGCATCACGCGCCGACGCTAACAAATCAAACCACTCTTTGACTCCGAGTTCATCTACGCCGTACGTTACTCTGCCGAGGAAGATGCGATCATCTAAGGCTTCATTCACTCCGGCACCGAAACAACATGGACCATGGATCACAGAGCGGAAGACTCGAGCCAGAGCTGCCTCTCCGCCCCTCCCGGTCTTCGAGATCTCCACCCGGAACCGCTTCTCCCCTCTTCGCGAGCCGGAACGCGATGACGCCGTGATCATCGGCACATCCATAGTCCGCCATGTCCGCGCTAATTCGGATAAAGGTAAAGTGCGCACTCACTGCTTTCCTGGTGCTCGTGTTCTTGATGTTGCTGCACAGGTTCCCGAGATCCTGAACGGGGACGAGCGCGTCGGAGCTGTTGTGCTGCACGCGGGAGCGAACGACATCAGGCTGCGGCAGACGGAGGTTCTGAAGAAGGACTACAGGAGCCTGATCGAGACGGTACGCAGCACAGCGCCTAAAGCAGCGATCATCGTGTCTGGACCGCTTCCCACGTACAGACAAGGACAGGAAAGGTTCAGTAGACTTTTTGCATTAAATGAATGGTTAATATCATTGTGTAATGAACAGGGGCTGCACTTTGTAAATAACTGGCATCTGTTTTGGGAAAGACCGAGGCTGTACAGCACAGATGGTCTCCATCCCAGCCGAATCGGAGCGGCTGTGCTGTCGGACAACATTTCCAAGACATTACGCACCAGATGACTAATGAGTCAAAGTCCAAATTACAGCCTTTGCGGTCCAAACTTAACTAATAAGCATAGTGTGGAACATTATATAGAAACTGTGTCTATTCCTCGTTTAGTGAAGCCAAACAATAAATCTAGTGTAGGATCTAGCAAAAATCTTATTGTAATTAAACCAGAAAATCTAAATATCAGTCAACAAAAACAATTTCTAAAGCTAGGTCTCCTAAACATTAGATCGCTCACACCTAAGGCGGTTATCGTAAATGAAATGGTCACAGACAATAACTTCGATGTTCTGTGCCTTACTGAAACCTGGCTTAAACCAAATGAGTATTTCGGTCTAAACGAATCTACTCCGCCAGGATACTGTTATAAACATGAGCCTCGTCTGATCGGTCGTGGCGGCGGTGTTGCAACAATCTATAAAGATATTTTTAATATTACTCAGAAAACAGGTCACAGGTTTAATTCATTTGAAGTACTTGTGCTAAATGTTACGCTCTTAGATGTAAGAAGGAAATCTATATTATCTCTAGCCCTGGCTACTGTATATAGACCTCCAGGGCCATATGCTGAATTCCTAAAAGAGTTCGCAGACTTTCTCTCGGATCTATTGGTAAATGTCGATAAAGCAATAATTGCTGGAGATTTTAACATACACGTAGATAATACAAATGATGCTTTAGGGGCTGCGTTTACAGATTTATTAAACTCCTTTGGGGTCAAACAAAACGTCAGTGGTCCCACTCATCGTCTAAATCATACACTAGATTTAATTATATCATATGGAACCGATCCAACTGATATAGATATTATAGCGCAAAGCGATGATGTCACTGATCATTACATGGTGACTTGCATAATACGTACTGCTGAAATATGTCATGTTGCGCCACGTTATAGACCAGGCAGAACAATCCTTCCAACCACTATAGATGGATTTTCAAATAGCTTACCTGATCTATCTAAGCTGCTAAGTGAACCCAAACAAACAGATGAACTAGAGGAAATGACTAGCAGTTTAAGCACCATTCTTACTAGTACATTAGATATTGTTGCACCAATTAGATTAAAAAAGGTTCGAGAGAAAATTAAAGCACCGTGGTATAACAGTGCTACGCATGCTATCAAGAGAGAAACTCGCAACTTAGAGCGTAAATGGAAACAAACTAATTTAGAGGTCTTTAGAATCGCGTGGAAAGACAGTATGTCACGTTATAAAAAGACACTAAAAACAGCCAGGGCTGAGCATCTCCGCAAACTAATCGAAAATAACCAAAATAATCCAAGGTTTTTATTTAACACCGTGGCTAGACTAACAAATAAACAGACATCACCAGAGCAAAATATACCTTTACAGTTTAGTAGTAATGATTTTATGAATTACTTCAATGCGAAAATAGAAAGCATCCGAAACAAAATTATAAATGTACAATCCGCTATGGTGTCTTATGATTCAGCTTCAATTATGGACCCTCTAGAACAACTAAACCGCTTTACAACGATAGTACAGGAGGAGCTAAATAAACTTATCATTGCATCTAAACCAACAACTTGTTTATTAGATCCAATACCCACTAAACTACTGAAAGAACTATTACCTGTAGTGGAAGAGCCTCTCCTCAATATTATTAACTCGTCTTTATCTTTAGGTCATGTCCCAAAAATATACAAGCTGGCTGTAATAAAACCGCTCATTAAGAAACCGCAATTAGATCCAAATAACTTGGCAAATTACAGACCCATTTCAAATCTTCCATTTATGTCCAAAATACTTGAAAAAGTAGTGTCCGCTCAATTGTGCTCTTTTTTGCAAGAAAATGATATCTATGAAAAATTCCAGTCAGGATTCAGACCGCATCATAGTACAGAAACTGCGCTAGTTAAAATTACAAATGATTTACTTTTAGCTTCTGACCAAGGCTGTATCTCAATACTAGTCCTACTTGATCTTAGCGCTGCGTTCGACACTATAGATCATATAATACTCTTGGATCGACTACAACACTTCACCGGTGTCCAGGGACAGGCATTAAGCTGGTTTAGATCGTACTTATCGGACCGTTCTCATTTTGTCTGTTTAAATGGGAAAAAATCAAAGATAACGTCAGTAGACTATGGAGTACCGCAAGGATCAGTTTTAGGCCCTCTGCTATTCTCAATATATATGCTGCCACTTGGTAATATTATAAGAAAACATGGAATTAATTTCCACTGTTACGCTGACGACACTCAATTATATATTTCATCACGACCAGATGAAAACACTAACTCATCTAAAATGACAGAGTGTCTCAAAGATATAAAATGCTGGATGACGCGTAATTTCCTGCTACTAAATTCAGATAAAACGGAGGTATTACTTATTGGTCCAAAAAACTACTCACAAAACCTCTCACAATACAACTTTAATATAGACGGATGTCCTGTTACATTATCCACAACAGTAAAAGACCTGGGTGTTATACTAGACCGCAACTTGTCGTTCGAAAATCATATTTCATATGTTACAAGAACAGCCTTTTTCCACCTTAGAAACATTGCTAAGCTACGTAACATGCTATCTATTTCTGATGCAGAAAAATTAGTTCACGCATTCATGACCTCGAGACTAGATTACTGTAATGCTTTATTAGCCGGTTGTCTTGCATCCTCAATAAACAAGCTACAGTTAGTACAAAATGCAGCTGCTAGAGTTCTTACTAGGTCAAGAAAATATGATCATATAACACCAATTTTATCATCTCTACACTGGTTACCTATTAAGTTCCGCATCAACTACAAAATACTACTACTGACCTATAAAACCCTAAATGGTTTAGCACCTATGTACTTAACGGACCTTCTTTCGCCCTACAATCCACCGCGTTCCTTAAGATCACTAAATTCAAGGCTTCTGGTCATTCCTAGGATATCGAAGTCCAGTAAAGGAGGGAGGGCGTTCTCGCATTTAGCTCCAAAACTCTGGAATGGCCTTCCCGATACGGTCCGAGCCTCTGACTCGCTGACACAGTTCAAAACTAGATTAAAGACGCATCTCTTTAGTCAAGCATTCACATAATGCTTACCTTCTAGTCCTCTGTTATGCCATACGGAACCGTTTGCCACTGAAACTGCTTAACGCACCAGTGGGGCTCGACAGCCTCTTAGACAAACGGGTCGGCGCGTATGGTCGGCGCGTATGGTTGGGTTGCGGAGAGTTCGGGTTACGGAGAGTTTGTGAGTTATAACGGAAATTATTATGAACATCAGCTATGCTAATTATTTCCCATCTGCCTTTCTGCTGTTATCTCGGGACGCTTGTCCCGAGAAAAATGGCGTTCGTCAGGTCCAGTTTTGTGTCCAGCCTCTCACGGGGATTTCGGATGCCCCAACGCCTGTGATGAGACGACTCAACGCCTGTGATGAGACGACTCAACGCCTGCGATATGTTATGACGCCGTTTGATTCATAAACAATATTTATATTTAATATTTATATTTAAACAATATGAATGTAAGCCAGAGGAGAACTGGCCCCCGACTGAGCCTGGGTTCTCCCAAGGTTTTTTCTCCATCCAATCTGATGGAGTTTGGTTCCTTGCCACTGTCGCCTTGCTTTTGGCTTGCTTTGAGCTTGCTCAGTTGGGGTTATTTATTTAGTGTTTAGCAATGTTGTTGATCTGTGTTGTGCTACTTACATGTTATCACTGTGAAGCTGCTTTGATACAATCTGTATTGTGAAAAGCGCTATATAAATAAATGTGACTTGACTTGACTTGACTTTTATTGTATGTTCTGTGATGTACGGTATTACTCCACCGCCGGAAACGGAAATGGAGTTGTTTGTATTATTTCTGTAGTCTTTTGCAGTCGCGGTATCGTAGGCTACACTATACAAGTAGTTTGCTTGCAATTGGCAAAGGTGCAGCATCGCTACCAACTGGGCTGGATTGTCTATTATTCAAGCTCTCAACGGAAGAATGTACGGTTGTGAGGCGTTCGGAAAAATAGGTCTACAGTTTTACAACGAATGGTAAAACACCTGTTGGAAAGCATCTTTTGCAGCAATTTGTGTGTGAGTGTCACCGGGTGAGACAAATAGGAACTTTAAGACCGGGATTTGTTGCACGGGGGAGTGACTTCCAGTGTAACACCGGGCCGGTTCCAGTGGCATGTCATGGCCGCCCGTGTTACCGAGCGCCAGCTGTGGACAATTAATCAGGCCGTTATCAGCGAGCACATGCGGAAAAGATAAGGAGAAGTTTGAAGACACAAGGTGGGGCGTTCACTGGTGGTGTTTTGGTCCTCTGTGTTTGGGTCTCATGTTGGGTTCCCCGTGGCGTTCTTGTCAGCAGACAGCAGCAATCGCAGTGAATACAAGTTTGGGAATGTCTATACATTGAAGAGGGGTGAGTCCCTGAAACATTAAACTGAGAGAACAGAGTGATTAAGGGCGGCTCTGAAGATCCATGCTGCTATGAAGGAGAGAAGTTAAGTACACTTTTCATCAAGGTACCAAAGAGTGATGTTATGGAGATTTACCAAGAACATTCTGAATACTAGCTTGCGCTGGCTGGCAGTGTGTGTTTCTCTCGTTGTGAGTCTCAGAGACCAAGGAAAGAACTGGGCTTTAGAGGATCGCTCTTGAAATCTGATACCCCCATGTGGAAAGCCATTTGTGGATTGTCTAACCCTGCAAAGATGGAGTGAGGGCCTGTTGTTCACTGGATGTGTGACTTTGCAGTGTCTGAAAGTGTGAAGTGAGCACGTGTAACGAGTTATAGTGTTGATGCAGGCATGAGTGTGTGAGACTAAATCATTACCATCACTCTAAATCTTTGTTCGGGGGAGCCAACCAGTGGGCTGTCAAATTTAATCTGTTCTGTCGATTGTAAAGCTGTAGCCGGGTTCCTAACCACCTGATGCTACGTTGGAGAAAGGAGAAGCTAAGAGCTGTTACTGACCCCCTGTTGTTTGGAGCTGGAGGAACCATTGAGCCGGTGAGCGAGTGTGAGGCTATGAGCTGTTACTGACCCTCTATTGTTCAGAGCTGGAGGAACCATTGGAGGAACCATTTTTCATTTTCAGTACTTGCACCATCATCTGCCTACTGTCGTTTTTGTCAGCTGTCTTTGTCCATTGCCTTTATTGTTGCTTTTTCATTGTAAATCGTCCTTGAGCCATGGAAAGGTGCTATATAAAAATCATATTATTATTCTATTCTATTATTCTAATTATTCCCGAAATCAGCTAAAAATTGAACATTTAATGAGTTTAGCTGGCTCAAAATTATTCAAACCACTGAATAAAGGCCCTCACAACAGCACAAATCTGCAAAACAGCTATTGTCTCATGCATACCTGACGCAACTAATCAAGGGCTTCATTAATTGCACCAGGTGTGCTTGAGCTAGAACACATGACATTTGTGAACTGGCTAGGTTTCTTGAGTGTCAAGTTTGACAGCATGTTAGAAATATGGCAAAGAGTGATAGTGAAGGTACCAAATGTTCCTAGAGACACCATTGGAAGCATAGTTTGCAAGTTAAAAGTTAAAGGAACAGGATGGCAGGTTCATAAAAACCCTCGAGTGACTGCAAAAGACCTACAACAAGACTTGTGGCAACAGGCACTGAGGTTTTTGCTTACACAGTAAAGCACATACTAAACGCATTTGGTTTCCATGCTAGAACTCCACTACTGACCCCAAAACACAAGAAAACTTGGCTCCAATTTGCTCAATCATTTAAATAAATCACAGAAGTTTTGGTATTCTGTTCTTTGGGATTCTGTATTTCTGGAGAAAGAAGAATGAAACATATGCTGAAAAGAACACTCTGACTAGAGTTAATCATGGTGGTGGCTCTGTGATGCTCTGGGGCGGCTTTGCGTCCTCTGGCACTTGAAACCTGCAGTGTGGGGAAAGTAGATGGATTCATTGAATCTTAGGATAAAATGAAATGTTATCATTGAGGAATCTGAAGCTTAGGCAAAATTGAATCTTCCAACAGGACAACCCACATAGCAACATTGTTTCGGCCCAGATCCGGCCCACATCTGGCACTTGTGGCATGCAGATCTGGCCCACATGCAGCAATGACTGACGGTGCTTGGGTGGCCCACTCCTGTTTGCCAGATCTGGGCCACAAGCAGACCATAGCAATTCCACATGTCAGCCAAGAGCAAAGAAATAAACCAGAACTGGACTTTATCTGAGCCACAAAATTGGTGTATATTAAACATGGAGTCATCTCAACCTTAATAAGCCTGTTAACAAACAAACTGAAGGGAAGAAGAGAATGGAAAAAGAGTCGAGCAGAACAAGATGACACAGTCTTAGATGAAATCACCTGAAGAGAAAAGAAGACTAAATCTGTGAAGATCTCAGCAGAGGAGGATTAAACAACTCCACAAACAGCATTACCAGCTTCACTTATTACCTCATACCTCAAAGTCCATTGAGGCTTGGTACAGCAGCAGTAGTATCTCTGGTTGGGATTTGAAGAAGGTGGTTGCAGCACGCACACCCTAGAATATTACTGAACTGGAGGCCACTGATCATGAGTAATACTGCCCTACAAAGCAAAAAGGCAGTAACTGCATTTTTGGTCAAACAGTTGTTATTATTATTTTTATGACATTCAAAGCATCCTTTGTTATGTGACAAAACATCTTATCTCAAATGTGTGTCGTTTTGGAGAAAAATGGTAGTCGTTTGTACAGTAACTGCAAAAAGTCAGAGTTATAGTAATTTTTCTCAGTTCTGCACTCTGCGTAGTTACTGCCTTTTTGCTTTGTAGGGCAGAATAGGCGAAGAATTCTCAGAAACGCTGCCAGGAGCTGGTGTGCGGTTATACATCTTGTTTGCAGCAGGTCATAACAGCAAAAGGGTGTTCTAAGATGCTTGCCATGAAGGGGTTTAATAATTTTGAGAATGGAGAAGTTAAAGTTGCATTTTAACCTTCAAATGGTCTTCGTTTCCTGTTTACACTTCTGGGCTACGGGGTCTATACGACCCCAACAATAGATTGAGTAATTGTACAAAAAATATACATTTTTAATCATACAAATAATATATAATTTTTATTTGTTTACCTCATCTATTCATTAATGCTGTGTTTTTGGAGATATAAAGTACTTTTGTATCCATATACCACACAATTCTTCAACTACACCATTATCTTGCAAATGATTTTTTTTTTATGATACATTGCATTTATGCTCTAGTATTAGCCTTCATTTCTATCTAAAAATATTCCCATTTTATTAGATTTATGGCAGATTCTTTCTTTTTTTTTTGACACATGAATAAAATATATTTAGTTTTTTTCACATTTCCCATTCATTTCAATGTGGGGTCATATTGACCCCGAAGACCAGAAGTATAACATTTTTTTTTACATACCTTCAGAACAACCGAATCAATCAAGATAATGTATGAAAAGTCACAAAATCTTATTCCACTGAGATGAAGGGAACCTTTTTTTCTATTTAGTAAAAGTCGATTGGGGTCGTATAGACCCCATGAATTGAGGGCTACAATAAATTTGATTTGGGGAAACCACTTGAAACATTTGTTGTATTATGTATTATATTATGTAATTGGTGTACTATTTCAATTACTTTTGTTTGATTTGTTCATTGTAAACAGCTGAAAGTCTGTCAATTTTGCCAATAAACCTGATTTGCAATGGGGGTTGAATAATTGTTATTACAACTGTAGATGTGTATAAACAGTACATTCACATTTATATGGTAACATGTATGTGCAATATACGTACACAATACAGAATAAAACTTTATGAACATTACATGTAATGACTGAATCATTATACACTCAAAAAAATGATTCAAGGCCTTCTTAGAGGTGACACATTTAAAAACAATTTGCTTTATTTAAATATATCTATTTAAGATCAAATGTATATATATTTAATTGGTTTAAATAAAAATGTATTAATAGCTCCACCTATGAGATTGATTTACGTTGGATCGCCAAAAAAAAGAGTCATACGGGACCGCCCTTTGCGCATGTGCGTGACAGCGCGCTCTTTTCTCCCATCTCTCCATTACTCTGGGTGCAACGCCGAAGCAACGTTTGGTGGATGAGACATAAAAGGCGAATATCTACTCCTTGGTAAGTATTCATTTGTTTTAGCTGATTAGAAAGTATATTGCTGTCAAATATCGTTAATACTGAAATATTGACAGAAATGTGTGCTACAGTTATTTCACTCTTCAAATTTAAAGGGAGTTGGCTCATGGAGTTGGCTGGCTAACGTTAACTTATGGTGGTTAGCTAGTGCTACTTTTATACTTTTAACTTTTGTCACTTTGACTGCTTTGGTTAACTTGTGTTGCACTTCGTCGCCGCAATTTTGGACCGGGCAAAATGCCCTATAAACAAATAAAAGTAAAATAAGAGATGCCGAATTTCTGTTGTGTGTGTGTCTAAAATGGCGACGAAAAGCGGTTAAGTTACAGCCATCAAGGACTGAAGCGGTCAATATCATAACGTTAACGGTAGTTTAACATTAAATATCCATGGCTCGTTCGGCATTTATGCAATTAGGCTGTGGGTGGACTAGTTTTGGCGGCCTGCCGAGACCGGGCTGACGTTACACTGCGATAGCTGTGTTTTAGCTGCTGCGATAGCAAATGTTAGCTGCGTTTTTTTTCTGCCATGTGTCATTAATGGCGGCCAGTGTTAAACCTATTTGTCATTATTTTCGTCAACGACATTTTTTTTCACAGACGAAACCGAGACGATAACTAAATAAAACCTAGTTTTGAATGACAAACTATGACGATAATTTATTGATATTTTCATCAACTATCTCTTAATAAAAGTAGACGAAAATGTTAAATATTGACTAAAGTTATTTGGGAAGCGATTCAGTCTGATGTCCTGCGTTTGTGCTAGATGCGCACATGTGTACTGTAACGTGCTGATCTACCCCGCGGTCTCATAAAGCTTTAAAAAGTGTAAACGTCTGGGATAATGAGTAGAGCAGACATAACGTTATAGATCTGAATAAGAGTGACGATGCAAAAAGAGCTTTATTTATTGCGGTTTTCTTGGTGCACTCTCAGCGCGCGAGTCCTTAACTGAGCTCTCTTTTGTTCTGAATGGACAAATAAATAAAACATTATTTCTAAATATCCGGTTTGGAGAGTATTCTGGTAAACTAACTTACGTTGCTTATGTCTTAAACGGTTGTGAGTGTATGGGATGTGCATCAGTGCAATCCGATGTCTTAAAGTGACAGTGGGTAATAAACCAAATGTGGTCTGTGTCCTTAATTTTGATCAAGCAACAAAAGAAAAAGAGAAAAGCATTCACTGTTAATAGCTTTAATAAAGATAAATTATATTTAATTTTTATATAAATAAATATGTCTGCTTGAAAGAATCTATCCATGTAGTTCTAAAGAATGCATATCATTAATTAAAAAGACTGTTTTACTTTAGGAAAAATGGTTTTATTTAATTTTAGATTTTTAGATTAATAAAAGATGAATAAAAGATTTTTTTTAAAGTCACAGTAGTTAAATCTGTATCTGTAGTGCATGTTAACTTAAAAATCCTTCATTTTAATATGTGCTCTACTTCAACCTACAATATTAATCTATATTGTACTAACGTGTTTGACTAATTAATAATTACTTTTATTTGGTTACATCACCTGAGAATTGTCGTCCATTGTTCACACCTCTAATACATGCATCTCATCTTTTGCAGTTGCATCTTTTATGTTGAAAAGCAGTTTGTGGCAACCTCCTATTAATGGTAGGTATAAGACTAACATTACTTGTTCAATGCTAGCAAAAACTGATTTGCATCATTGTCATGTGATATGTGCTAATTGTCTTTATTCTCCTTTTTAGGATGATGAATGTGGCAGTGCAAAGACTGCAGTCTCCAATTAGCTAGCAGGTATTTGTTACTGCAACATTTTAGGCAGGTTCATGGGCACTTAAGGGGCAGTTATCGCTATCCATGTCCATACACCGATTGCCCCTGTACCTTTAATACATGGAGTAAGCTATTAAATCACACCTACAAAAGTCACGGAAAAACTCAAGGTCCAAACCCAGTAGAAGGGTCTATATTCCAGTGTCACGTGTGCTCATGCAGAGAATTAGCAACTGAAAGAGCTTTTTTCCAACACATAAATGGACATCTCAGGCATGATGAAACGGTTCCTTGTATGTTTGTAGGATGCACATTTAAAACTAATGTTTACAGTACATTCAACACACACAAAAACAGGAAACACAACCAACATTCATTGAAAGATTTTAAAGCCAATGTCATCAGTACAAGTCAGTTATGTCAATCAATTAATAGTGCAGATGAGCCTACAGAGTCTGAGGATGCAGATAATGAAAATGAAACATTAAGTTGTGGTGATGCTGCAGAATTGTTCCAGCCAAACTTTATTGACGAGAAAATTGGTTGCATTTTATTAAAATTAGAAAACATTGTTCACATTCCAAAGGTGGTTATTGACGAGGTCCTTTCTGAACTACACTACATTTTAAGTACAGCATCTTTGCCTGTCATCAAATCTGTTGTTTCGGATGTATTCCAGAGTCATAAATTACAAGTTGAAGAGTCAGTAGTGGATGAGGTTTCAACTGCTCTATGCAAATCCAATCCTTTGGGAATAGCTATTGCAAAGGATGGCCCTCTTGCTACTGCGTATAAACGTGCACAGTACTATACCTCTCATTTTGGTGTGTTAGAGCCAATTGAATATATATTAGATGCCCAGAGGAATAGGACATTTCAATACATCCCTATATTACAGTCTTTGCAAAATTTGCTCTCTCATCAAGCTGTCCTTGAACACCTTAAAACTCAACAAAACCAGCTATTATCTGGTCAAAAAGAGTACAGAACCATAAGAGATGGTGAGTACTATAAACAAAATCCTTTTCTGTCTGAGGAAGGTTTGAGAATAGCAGTAAATCTTTATGTGGATGATTTTGAGATTTGTAACCCTCTCGGGACATCTCGAAAAAAACACAAGCTCTGTGGTGTCTACTGGGTTTTAGGTAATTTGCCACCAGGTTCCCATTCAACACTAAACTCAATCTATTTGGCCGTTTTATGCAAATCAGATGATGTGAAGGCCTATGGCTATACGAAAGTTTTAGAGCCTCTCTTGCAAGATTTGGGTACATTAGAACAGCATGGTGTCTTTGTTTCTCAGCTTGGTCAGTTTGTTAAAGGTACTGTTCAGTGTGTAAGTGCTGACAATCTTGGAGCCCACGGAATAGGTGGATTTGTTGAGAGTTTTTCTGGTGGCTCCATATGCAGGTTTTGCACTGGAGACAAATCAGAGTTTCAGATGTACAATCAGGTGGTTTCACACTCAGGACCAGAGACCTCCATGATGTTCATGTCCAGTCTGCTCAGGAAAATGCAACTATTTGCTGTGGTGTCAAAAAACAGTGTGTTTTAACAGACCATCTTTCTTATTTTCATGTAAGCACTGGCTATCCTCCGGATATTGTGCACGACCTCTTTGAGGGTGTTGTTCCCGTTGAACTAGCACGCTGTATCAATTTGTTGATTTCCAAAAAATACTTCACTCTTGAGGGCCTTAACAAATTGATACAGACATTTCCATACAAATGGGGGGACAAAACCAATCGCCCCCATCCAATATCACGCTTATTCAAAACTAGCAACACTATAGGGGGCAATGCACATGAAAATTGGGCCTTACTCAGATTTCTTCCCTTATTGATTGGACACATTTTGCCAGAAGGTGAGCCAGCATGGCAAGTAATTATCGATCTTAAGGACATAGTTGAGTTGGTTGTGGCTCCTGTTCATACAGATGAAACTCTTGCATATCTTGAAGCCAGAATATATGATCACAGACTCCGCTATATTGAACTCTTTCCAGACATCAAGCTCCTACCAAAGCATCACTATTTAGAGCATTATCCACAAATGATTCGATGCTTTGGACCTCTAATTGCTTTGTGGACTATGAGATTTGAGGCTAAACATAGCTTCTTCAAGCAGGTCGCACGTCATACGAATTGCTTTAAGAATATAACTCGTTCACTAGCTATTAAACACCAGTTCATGCTTGCCTACCACACACATTCCTCCAGTCTCAAGAAATCACTGTTAGAGGTCACAGATGTCTCAATCATGCCTGTTGATGTCCTTAGTGAAGGAGTGGTGTCTACTCTGAACCAGAGATACCCAGATGTGACTGAAGTTCACATAGCAAAAAATGTGTCTGCCAGTGGTATACATTACAGTGAGGGGATGCTTATTGTTCATGGATCTGTAGATGGACTGCCTAAATTTAATAAGATCATTCAGCTGTGCGTTCTGAAGGAGAAGTTGTGTTTTCTAGTGAAAGATGTATGCGCTTGGTATAGGGAGCATTATGGGGGTTTTGAGCTGTCTGCATCACCCACTAGAGAGGTTGCACTAATTGAACTTAATGACTTGGTGGACCCTTATCCCCTTGTTGAATATACGGTTCAGGGTTTGCGTATGGTAATGTTAAAAAGATTCATCATTGTTAAAGGTTAGTGTCATTTTTTTTGTCAAAAATAGTATGAGCTCTTGATGCCAGACTTATTATCTCAAACTGTTTTTTGTAATTTTTTTTAATCACAAATATAACTAATTTATTGTTTTTTGACCTCCTCCATTTTTCCTGCTCTAGATTAAAGGTGTTCCACAATGGCATGTCCGGCTGTCCTGCGGATCATTTTTGGTGACGCGTCTGACTCTAGAAAACTGCACTTACCTCATGGAATTCCGGCATCAGTGGAAGAACTACATGTACTAATAAAGACTTTCTTTCAATTGAAAGAGGATTTCCGGATGCAGTACATGGATTGTGATTTTAATGAGTTCATCAATCTAACTTCAGTGTCTGACATTCAAAACAAAAGCACACTGAAAATAATCAGTAATCCCATCTTTTCACCTGTGGAGCCCTGCATCACTTTGTACACAGTAGACTCTTTTGGTGAGACTTCGGCAACCACTTGCTCAGAGCCTGAAACTCCTGTTTCCTCAGTAGCCAATAGCCAATCATCCTGCAGTGACGATACGCTGTACACATCAACACCGCATTCATCCCCAGAAACTCTGTCCTCACGATTGGCCTCCTGGCCAACGGTTTTTCTAGTCCCTAAATTCACCTATGAAGCTGAATTTGAACTACAACAGAAAAACACAGAGTTTGAGACCAATGGAACATGCTTCAACCCTGGCCCAAAGCTAAAAGGGGTCATCCTTGATGGTCTTGCGCAAGAAATGATGAAATACACAAAGTATCCAAAAGACTATCAGTGTGAAGAGGTAGCAGCAGCTTTGACAAGGGCCCATCCATGTCTGGGGCAGCTGGGATCCAAGACAGGATTTTGGGGATGGAAACAGTCGCTTAAGTATAAAATGCAAAACTTCCGTACGAAACTTGGCCGACTTGGACATCCTGAAATCCGTGTGAACTCTTTGAAACACAAACGAGAGGGCCACGGTAAAGCTGCAGCCAACATCAAGAAGCCTAGAAAGGCTGAAGTTAACTATATTCCTTTGCACCCAAAAGGCGAGACCACAGAAAGCTTGGAGAATGAGAGAATTTCTTTATTGTCAGAGCTGAAAAAGCGTGACAATGAAGTAGTGATAAAAGAAAAAATGGGAAAAACCTTCTCCTACAGACGACTAGAGATTGTGGAGCAGAGGCCCCTGATAGAAGATTTCATAAACAGATGGCCTGCCTTATTCCAGGAAAGTGAAGTAAGTAAATGTGTACATGTATGATTTTTTTCTTATCCATTGAAACTTTTGCACAATTGTATTTACTAGTGCTAAAGGTTTACATAGTTGAATCAGAATTGTCAAATCTGGCCTATACTCGATAGATCATCGAATCGTGTGTGTGTGTGTATAATCTTGAGAAGCTGCAGAGCTGCAGTCTATTCTCTTGTCACTGTACATTTACAGTTGAACTGAGGATTATTGTTAACCATTTTCTCTCTGCTCACCTGCCATTCACCAGTCTTGTGCTGAGTTGTGCATGTCACGGTTCCTTGTGGGTCTTTTCTCACTAGGCTTGTTTTTAAAAATGATTTAATAATCTTTGTGGTTCATCAATGGTGATAAATGATTGGAACATCCTGCAAGGTGCACACAGCCATGCACAACTCAGCACAAACACCGGCGTTGCTGGTGCTTGTTTTCTTCTACCACACCCGCACATTCAGACTGTTCTATGTAAAATCAAACATTTATTTTCAGGTAAATGCAGAGTTTATGAGGATCACCACCAAGCCCCTGCAGTCAAAGTTCATGTCACAGCTGGACCACTTCTCAAACAAGCTGATGCAGATCTTCAAGAGCAGAGGAGGAGTGAAGGGGCAGAAGATTAAGGAAGTCCTCTCTATCACAGATTCGGTATGTCAAAATACATCTAACATCCCTTTGCATGTATTGTGGTGGTTAATATTGACATGTTTCCACTGTCGGGCCAGGACTTTAAACGGGCCGTGCCGGGCTAATAGCTACTGGTCTGCGTTTCCACTCTCGTGCCAAAAGCTCCGCTGTCCTTCACTAAAAGATGCCCATAACATGTCTCTCTGGAACGACGTCACACTAACCATCATTTCTCCAACTACCGTATTTTCCGCACTATGCGGCGCACTTAAAAGCCTTTCATTATCTCTTAAAACGACACTGCACCCTAATCCGGAGCACCTTATATATGGATCAATTGGTTAATAACGCTCCACGTTATTAAATTTGCCCGCAAACTCGCTCACTCTAACCTACAGAGACACTGTCCCCGGCGCTGCTCGCGCGTCACAGAACTTTCATAAAGCGCTCCCCGTTCACAGTAACCGGGTCGTTTCATTCAAATCAGCCAGCTGTTGCTGTCTGCGAGACACCGCACATGAAAACTCATATGAGTCAGGCCGCGAATGTTAGTTACGTGCCCGCCCCCGAGCGCTCATGCTTACTAATAAATGCCTCACCTCCGGCGGCGCGCACTCGCTACATTACCTTTAGCACATCTAGTGGATGCATAACGCAAACCCAGTCAAACGTTTAACTGCAGTATCTTATGCGCCTTATCCGGTATAAATAATATATATAATCCGGTGCGCCCTATATATGAAAAATGTTCTAAAATAGGTCATTCATTGAAGGTGCTCCTTATAATCATGTGCGCCTTATAGTGCGGAAAATACAGTAATAGAAGTTTTATCAGAAAACTAATAAGAAAGAAATCACTGGAGATATTGTGCATTGCAAAACAAACATGATAAAAGCGACCGGTTGCTGACATATTTGTTGTTTCCTTGAATATTTAAAACCCAATGTCAAATGCCAGGTCAAAACTGTCAAATTTTGTCAAAACTGCACATTAGTCACACATAAACAAGTTACCGTTAGGTTTCACAAAAGAAAGAGGACACTTTCTACTTCAGTTGTGTCTGTTCCCACTAAACATTGGACGTCGGATAGACGTGCAGATCATGTCTATATTAGGTCCGTCGGTCCATGACCAATTGTGGACGTCTATTCGACGTCCAAACTAGGTCTGTTATTTGGACGTCCAACCATGACCCAACTTGGACGTCATCTTGACGTCCAAAATTTGACCTTAAACTGGGTAACTTTTTTTGGACGGCATTTGGACGTCTATGACAGTTGCTGGAAATTATTGATTTGTAATATTTGTTTTATTTTTATTTTTTTATTTATATATAAATAGGCCCGCCTACAATAAAAATAAAATCAAAAGCAAATATGGTATACAAATATCATAGAACTAAAAAATTAGTTTTAACTTCATGATTTAATATTAATGACATTATAAATTATTATAAGATGTTTTTCTTAATGCTGCGTGCGTGCCTTTGATGCGCGTGCGCGTGAACATTCAAATCACAGGAGCGCGCGAGCAGTTTGAAACAGGATATCGTCAACTGACAAACACCAACTAGCGTCTCTCGCTGTTGTCACTGCGTTCAGGTAAGTTAAGTTAACAAAATCACACAAATACTACATAAAAATATTCCTGACACCTTTATTGCGTGTAATTGATACGCTTCTGTTGAATATTTACTTTATAGAAATGATTTTGGGTCTTCGAAAAAGTCCGTTAGCATCTCAATCGTTTTCAGAAGAGGCTAGCAGCTAAGTTAGCTAAGGTAAGTTACTCTAAAGCTGTTTTGTATAAGTTTGGGGTTTTATCTTTGTGTAGATAATAATTTTTGATAGTTTTTTTGCTGGTAATTTACAATGGGTGATTGGAAGTAACGTTAAGCTAATTTATTTAACGTTAGCCTAAAATAATGCGATGTATTATTAATCAGTGACGTCACTTAACGTTACAAAGATTGATTAAAAAAGTGATTTCATGAGGAAAAAACGTCCACAATAAAAGGGGGATTTATTGTTTATTCATGATAGTAATATCATATGCATTTATTTAATAATATTTATATACTTTCTCTTTTCTTAGCTAGAGGAGAGGTGAAATGCAGAAAAGAGAAATTATATATGCTTGCTTCCTTGTAATAAACCCTATGTTCTAATCCTATGTAACATTGTTGGCTGTGACACATTGCATTTTATTTTCTAAGATCATGTTGATGTCCTAATTACTGCACCCCCTGTCCAAGACAATCTCCACGGCTATGAACTCGACTAGTAAGCAAAACCTCAAACATACTACTGTTCAAAAGTTGTAGGTCTGTAGGATTTATACTTTTGAAAGAAGTCTTAACCCCAGTTTTTTTTTTTTTTTTTTTTTTTTTTTTGTCCTTAAGAAGCCTTTAGGCTAAATAATCAGCTAAATAATAGATGGCAAATATCATGTTATAAAGGTCATAGTTATAATAATGAATTTAACTATTATGATAACAGAATATCATGGTCATTGGTATTTTTATTTTATTTCTCTAGGTGTGTTTTGAAATAAGTTGGCCAATGAGACATCGTACTGTCCAACTCAAAGGTATTTATTTATTTTTATGTATTTCTTTACTGATAAATACTGAAATTCTTTTTACTTTTAAATGCTGAATTCAGGGGGTCGACAACTTTAGGTACGCAAGTTATTTTTCACAGATATCTGGCCAGTTTACTCATGGCTCATACTCTTAGCCTTTAAAATGTTTGAATTTATATCTGCAATAGAATATTTGCAATATTAACCCTATCAGGGGGTAAAGATATCATTAGAGTTCTTTAAGGAGTAGTTCACTTTTGAAAGCTTTTGCTGATAATTTACTCACCCCCATGTCATCCAAGATGTCCATGTCTTTCTTTTTTCAGTCAAAAAGAAATTAAGGTTTTTGATGAAAACATTCCAGGATTATTCCAGTATTTTCTCCATATAATGGAGTTCAATGGGAACGGTTCAAGGTCCAAATGAGAGTTTCAGTTCAGCTTCAAAGGGCTTTAAAAACACCAGACAATGAATAAGGGACTTATCTAGCGAAACGATCGCTCATTAATAAATAAATAAAAAAGTTTAAGTTTTATGAGCACAAATGCTTGCCTTGCTCTGTTCTGTGATGAGCGTTCGTGACTCTCCTGTTTGAACTCGTTCATCAAAATGAACTAATCTTTTTTCGAGTCATGACTCAAAGGGTCCTTGATAAGACCCTTATTCATCATCTGGAATCGTTTAAAGCCCTTTGAAGCTGCACTGAAACTGTCTTTTAGACCTTGAACCGTTTGGTTCCCAGTAAAGTCCATTATATGGAGAAAAATCCTGGAATGTTTTCATCAAAAACCTTAATTTCTTTTCGACTGAAGAAAGAATGACATAGATTTCTTAGATGACATGGGGCAGAGTAAATTATCAGCAAAAGCTTTTTTTTATTTATTTTTTTAAATTTGAACTACTCCTTTAACCCTTCAAAGTCTGACTGATTAAATCATATTTGAAAGCAAAGTTAAAAGTAACAGATCTCAATATTATTCTCCTCTCATGGCATAAAGGTGAGTCAGTACAAACTGTTATACCTCTGGGTATGAATGACTTCCTGTGGTGGTCCTTATTACTTTGAAGTTGAAGTAGCCTTCAACTGAAAACAGTCTGCTCTGACAAATAGTTGATGTGTTGTATTATCAGGGATACTCCACTTTGTCTGGAAATTGGCTAATTTTACAAATCCCTCAGAGTTAAACAGTTGAGTTTTACTATTTACGATTTTCTGATATTTAGAAGAGTATCAGTAACCAGACAGTTTCTGGTCCCATTGACTTCCATAATATATGTTTTTCCCACTATGGAAGTCAATGAGAACAGAAACTATCTGGTTACTGATATACTCTTCTAAATATCAGAAAATTTGCTGAATGATTTAGAAAATGGTAAAACCCAACTGTTTAACTTTAGGGGAGTTGTACAATGAGCCTATTTCATAAAAAGTGGAGTATCCCTTTAATCCCTTTTATTTTTTTTGTGCAAAATTATTCTCAATAGTAATTTTTATTGAGTCCAATGTGTTTCCAAGTAGAGCCCTGCGCAGGACTATTTTCCTCACCCCGCCGAATCTCTGACCATTACCGCCCGCTCCCGCAACGGATGTTACACTCCCGTGGGACCCGGCGGTACTCAATCCCAATGCAGCCCTCTACCAAGCACAAAGCTAACTTTTGTAAATTGCACAAAGGACAACAGGTTGATACAACTGAACGTTATTACAAACTGTTATTTCAGTGTTTTAAGTAATTTATAAGTGGTTGATGATGAACTAATCATATACAAAACATTCATAAATGTTAAGCAAGTGATATGCTAACACTTCATGTATGTTTTGTAAATTATTACAAGTCATTTACAATTGAATAGTCGTGTTTTGTAAATTATTAATCATTACGTTTCATAAATGTCAGGTGCCCAGTGGTTAGACTCCGTGTGTTTTAGAGAAGACAGCTGTCTACAACCTCACTAGTCAGCAATTACACTGCAGTACACACTACAGTGTTCAACACCTGTTATAGATGTGTAAAGGCATGAATTAATCATTTACACTTTCTGCATAAAGTGTGAACTATTCATCACTTGTAAATGTCTTACACTTCATTCGTAGATTACCACTTCAAGAATCAATAAGGCATAAGATCTACGCATGCTTTGTAACACATTTACTAGCGATTACTATACACTTTAGATTAGGGGATACAGAAAGTGTTGTAAATGACTTATTCATGCATTTACACACTGTTAAAAACTGTTACTTACCTGTTTCAAATGATATGTACATGAATACAAGACATTTACAACACTTTCCCCCTCTAATTGCTAGATGCATACATTATTATTTTTTTCATTTATGAAACGTATATTCATGTTTTATACATTAATAATTTACTAATAACTTGTAAATGACTTGTAACGGAATTGACAAAACATTCATAAATGATTAGCAAATGATACTAATATTTTCAAAGTAGTTCATTAACTAACCACTTACAGACTTACAACTGAACGTTATTATAAGGTGTTGACAATGGTCAACATTCTAATGCACACATTAAAGAATGCAAGCTTTCTAAAAAAAAAAGTGCAGTCTGCTTAGTGCCTCTTTGTAGACAGCCTAAGTGTTAGTTAACAGTTGCTGAGATGGCTTAGTATTTATCCAGTAATGGATGCAAGGAAACATATTTTTGCTTACAAATGTGGGGCCTTTGGTGAATGATTGCAGATTGCTGTTGCATATATCTAAATCATATATTTTTCTGCTTGTGTAGGAGGGATCATGAAATTTTATTCTGCAGCCACAGAGAAGTAAATCAAGATGCATGTTTCTGAGCACCTCAAGCACGCGCCGCAAAGATTGGAGGTAGAGGATTCACAACTCCCTGATGAGCCAAGACGAGAGGACTTGAATTATAAATTAAATTACAATCTAGTTATTTGTTCATAATTGTGCTTTACTGTGGCCCTTCAATGACAATCTAATTATTTGTTCATAATTAAATTACAATTTTACACTACAGTGTTCAACACCTGTTATAGATGTGTAAAGGCATGAATTAATCATTTGCAATTTCTGCATAAAGTGTGAACTATTCATCACTTGTAAATGTCTTACACTACATTCATAGAGATCTACTAACTAATTATTTGTTCATAATTGTGCTAGATATATTTGGTGCCCTTCAATTGCAATCTAATTATTTGTTCATAATTAAATTACAATCTAATTATTTGTACATAATTGTGCTTGATATGTCCGGTGCCCTTCTGATGCTATTCATGGCAATTTATTTTTGAATAAAGATTAAAATGGTGATTATTGAATTGTGATTTATTTGTATGTGTATAACTGTAATGTTGTAAAGTTATATAAGTTAGAAAAACGACGTATAATATAAGTCTAAATTTGACGTTGAAAAGACGTCCATAAGTAACCACATTTGGACTATAAATAGCCCTTACACGGAGGTCCCACAGACGTCCAAATTAGACGTGCAGTTGACGTCGAAAAAAAGACGTCGTCTGGCGTTACAAAACAACCCCTTCATTGGACCGAATTTGGACGTCCAAAAATGACACGAAAAAGACGTCACATCGACGTCACGTTGCGCAGTGGGTTTATTTGGTAGTGACGGGACATATTTACACATTTAGAAATAGTGATAATTCCTACAAGTATAAGCAACCAAAAATTTGACCTGAGGAGCTTTAGCACTCTGTCGACTCCCAGTAGGCTACAGATATTTTCAGTCAGAGAAAAAGAGGAAGCTCCCGGGAAAAAAAAGGTTATTTTTAATTATTAGTTTATTTCATGATAGTCGAGAGAGTGCTAAAGCTCTTCAGGTCGTATTTTTGGTTGCATATATTTGTAGGAATCATGGCCTTTGGCCCCGAGTATGCCCACGCAAGTGACCGTGGAAACGCGACTAGCCCTGGCACACACTAGCATGGCTCGGCCCTGGCCAGACAGTGGAAACGTGGCTATTGTAGTTTTATTGTCCATAGTTGCTTATTTAAAGACTTGATAAATGGCCTACTAGTATAGTGCTTTCATCCAAATATTATGGTTTTTTTTACATCCACTCAAACACAAATGTAAAACATGCAAGAAAACTTCCAACTTGCTTTTTGGGGGCATTTAGGGGTTAGGCATTCTGTTTAGACTGAAATTACCCTCTGATCTTAATTAGACAACCTGCTCCTTCTTTTTCAGTGTGACATCAACACCAAAAGGGAGTGTATCCTGAGATGCCTCATCATCTACCTCAATGAAGATCCAGACACGTTCTTCAAAGAATATCTGGTAAATTCATCACAATATGTTTGTCAAGTAGTGTTGAACTGTTACTCACTCTTACGTTTCCCATGACACACTAATTATATTGACCGAGCCCTACCGAGGTGGTCTTATGTACTGGTGTAGACAAGTGATGTACATGTTTTTGAGTTTAGGGGTGAGTGTGAGCGCTTGGCGTGGGGAGGTTGTTTAGAGTTCTGTTGGCCTGAGGGGTTAAGTTGTGCTGTTGACGCATGCTTTTAGATGTATTTTTGTTTCTATCGCCATCACCTGTGGAGCCCTGCATTTATGTCCCCTTATTTCTCTTTCCATCTTTATTAAACACTTGCTGTTTTTGTGGTGTTCAGGAACAGGCGACCGAGGATGCAGAAAGGGACCTAGCAACCACGGTCATGGGCATTTATGTAATCCGAAGCGATGGGAATCAAGAGCCTGAAGATGTTGGAGTTGTAATTGAAGGCATCAAAGTCCTGAGCAACTTAGGCAGCGTCATCATGGGCTTCGCAATGCTTTTTGGGCTCATTTATGCCCTTGATCTGAGTTTTCCAGACAACCTCAAATACACCTTTGAGTTTTTCCAGAAGATCATAATGAATTTGGATGGGCACAAGCTGAATGCAAAGATACAACAGTTGAAAATCAAGCTGTTTGCATAAGAGGACAAAACCATTGATGGAGGGTTTAAGACAGATTACTTGGGCTTGGACAAGTGTGTACACCCAGACAATTTGCCCATTTCACCTCTCCATCATAATTTCTTCACTCTACCTCCTCCATACTATTCCTCTCTACTTATTTGACTTCATGACTGTCGAGAGATATTCTAATTGATCTAAAAACTGCTCAAATGCGCTCTCTTGGATTGTTAGTGGCCAAATTACAACATCTGAAACATCTGTTTGCATAAGAGGACAAAACCATGTGATGATCTCCTTTGATTGAGGGTTTAAGACAGATTATTTGGGATTGGACAAGTGTTTACACCCATAAAGTTTGCCCATTTCACCTCTCCATCATAATTTCTTGACTCTTATACTTATTTGACTTCATGACTCAAGATGGATTGAAATTGATCTAAAAACAGCTTAACAATTTTTCTTTTATTGCAAATAGCCAGAAGTATTTTTTATGTTGCAAGTGACATTTACGTTAAGTTACAGTAAAATGTCTTCCTTGCGGTTTATAATGACTTTGAATGTTTTGTGATACATTTTTTTTATTTTATTTTGCTAGTCTTAACCGTGCTCAAACACTTGTTTTTGTTACCACCTGCAACAACCACCAAGGCTCTTTTTACTGTAAATGTACAGTAGTGTGGAATTTGCCATAGCCTATTGCTTTTTTCTTTCCCTTTATGTAAATGATCGTTTAAGACAAGCAACTGCATATACAGTTTTTTTTTTGCAGTGCATTCTAACCAGCTATAGTGTCTTTATTGTTGATGTTTAGGATAGCTGGGCATTCATTGTTTACCAGTATACTGTTCATTCAAGTTAATATACTTGTGTTTTATCAAGTAAAAAAAGTTAAATGTCTTGATTTGATATTTTTTATCGAAATATGCTCTCCTGACATGTTAGGATGCTTGGAACAATATTTTCTCACTTAAGTTTTTTTTTTTTTTTTTTTTTTTTTTATCATCAGAAAAAGTATACTTTTCACATGTAAATTCTTAAAAGGGTAATTTATTACTACCTCATTAGCATTTCCAGAATTTATATATATGAACACTTCTAAAGTTTCCTGCTGAACACAAGATGTCTCCTATGAACCCCCATGTTCAGTGTATGTGCATTGTGCACTTTACAGCTTCAAGTTTCTACATCATATTAATATTAATTGAATATTGGATCAAACTTGAATTCAAAATTATTTGTGATATCACAAATCATGCAAGTAGGCATACCCGTTAAAACTTTTTTTTTTATTAAGAGAATTCCCACTTTCAGCTGATCTGTGAAAACAGCATTTCATGTCTCCCAACTCTGCACATACATGTTTGATTTTCAATGTGTAGAATAGTTTGTACTTAAGTGATCATTTTTGAGTGGATGGGCTCCAAGTAAATAAAGTTAAAATGTAAATGTATTTCAATTAAAAAAAAAAACAAAAAAAAAAAAACAGTTTGTCTCATGTGTATGTTAATGGATCAAATAAAAGTGGTTTATATATTTAATTTAAGTTCCTTTCTAATAATTTTGTAAGTTTGAGTTGGACAAATGTAAATCAATTTCATTTAGTTAATGTAATTATTTTATTTCAGCTGTATTTGCTAAAAGTTAGTAAGGCTAACTCAATTATATATTGTTGTAAGAATTTGATAAAAATAAGTTAGGCTAACTCATTTAAATTCTGTTGAATGGATGTACTCAATTTGAGTTGGGACTACATATATTTATTGGATGGAAATCCTGCCCACAACTTAATTGAGTTCATCCAATGAATCATTTTTTTGAGTGTATGTAATGAAAAAAAATTGTTTTAATTTCTATATATTTTATTTGTATCAATATAGCCATATATGACCAAAGCAAATACTGAATTATATTGAAAAATATACGCACTAGTTTGCTTACTAGTTCATATATGGAAATGTAATATGTAATATATAACATTATATTTTGCAGAATATTCCTATATATTTTTGTTCCATAAGGGTTGCGTGCATTTAGAATGCTATTTTAGCATCACTGCATATAGTGCAATATAAATGTCAAAGCAGGGCAGTGATGTTAAAGACAGCTGGCTTTTTTATGAATGCAGTCCTACATTTGTTGTGTTGCTGCTGTTTAATACCAATATTTTCGAGAGAAAAAAATCTTTAAGGGTGTGGATGCGTAGCTAACTGAGCTAACCTTGCTAACCTTGATCTTACCTTGTTTTTACACAAATTATTTCGCTGTATTTCATTTTAAAATGTTATATTTATATATTTTTATACAGTAGACAGAGAGAATAAGACATTGCGTATGCACCATTTCCAATTCCACAGTCCAATTCCATTTTCTCTTCGTCGACAGTAAAGTGTACTTCTATAAACAACTATAAAATATAATTTACGGCTTTCTCCAACTCATATGCAACTGGCATCAAGTGAAAACAAAAGTGTCCATACACACTCTCGCTGGATCTGAAATTCAAAATGGCAGCTATATGCAACTAGCCCATTAATGATTTTTGTGCCAAAAAAATAAACATCTGACTGTATATGTTTGTATATGTATTACCGATGAGACATTGAAATGAATATAAGCAGGGTTGCCAACTTTGGGACTTTGGCTGGAGTGAGACTGTAAAATTTCAGTGTGCGTGCAGAGACTTTTTTTTGGTAACCCTAACCCTAATTGTAAAAATGTCAGTCCTTGTTTATGCAAATAATAATAATAATAATACAATTTTATATATATATATATATATATATAGAATGGAAACAATTTTTTAAAATGTACAATTAATTTATTGATTGCACTATAAAAAATAAAGATAAGAGTGATTAAATAACAAACATGTAAAACAACAACATCTAAACAATAGGAAATATCAAAACAAAAGGGACACATAATAGTTACTTCACCTCGCCAGAAAACCACAACACGCAAGTTTCACAAATGCTTCACTGCCTCTGCAAGAGGTTTGTATCTGAACCATAGACTGTAAAAGATCTGAACTGAAGCAGGGTTCGATCTGATCATGAACTATCCGTCCACTGCATCTGTCACAAATGAACGAAAGACTCGGGAGGTAAACTAATTATGTTCCCTGTAAATTATTTTTGACTGCATTAATATGATTTCTTAATTCAGAATATAATAAAGACTGCGTGGGTGGATGTGTTCAGGGAATTTGGCCGTAAAAAGTTTACGATTTAAAGCTCTTTAAATGAACGAATGACTCGAAAAAAGATTCGTTCATTTTAATGAACAAGATCGAACAAGCGATTCAGTAAAATGATCCGAAATTCCCATTACAGTGTGCCATCAAGTGACAGTCTGTGGGGTCAGTCTTGACAAAAACTGAAAAGGTTCACTCAGCATCCACATTTGAGTGTGGCAGGCTCAACACAATCTGGACAACTTTTGATAATTTGGTGAATTTTTAAAGGCCACTAGCCTGATTTGCCAAAACATAATTTGTACCATGAGCCTATTTTTATTGAGCGATTAGCTAGCCCACATAACGCACATCAGACAACATTTGCAACTATAGTTGAAGTCTGTACTCTCGGCACGCAGGCAAGGCAAGGCTATGTCATTAGTGACAAGGCACACCATTTTATTATCTGCTTACCTTGATTGTCATCCAAAATTTCAAACATGCATCAGTGGGCTCCGACTCAGAACCTATGCTCGGTCTAGTCATCAACAGAAATTAATGGATTGAGAGGGGAGAAAAATGGATTTTGGTGTGACATTTGTTGCGCGAGCGTGAGATTGATACTGAAAGCGTGAGTGTCACGCGTCACGCCAGATGCTTGAGAGTTGTCAACCCTGTATAAGATATTAGCAATCTGAGGAAGTGAAAAAGATGAAGCTAGAAAAGTCCTTTCAGAAGCTTAGTTTTAGTAAAAAACTGTTATTTGGACTACCAGTGAGTTTTTAATTCTAAAACTTACAGATTGTTGTTATAGTATCACTTTTAATATGTCAAAAAGTCAAGGAAAATCTGATTTCTCAATGCATGACCCCATGAAACGAGGGCAGAACAAATGAACTTTGGGCCCAGTTAGAGGCAGACACCGAGAAGCTGCGTCAAGAGAATGCTTTGGCGTAACCCGGTTCTGTGGCCTCTTCTAGGCCATGTCCACACTAATACGTTTTCGTTTGAAAACGTATATTTTTCTCTCCGTTTTGGCCTTCCGTCCACACTGAGACGCCGTTTTAAGTCAACAAAAACGTATCGTTTGGAAAACGCTCTCCAAAGTGGATAAATTTGAAAACGCCGTTTTCGCGTTGTAGTGTGGACAGTGAAACCGGAGGTATTTCAAAACGATGACATAAGTTTAGTCATGTGATCCATGTAGTACCAATTCATGTTTATCGGTATTGTGACTGTTATGTGTTATTCATTTTTACACTATTGCTAAAATATGTTACTTTCTGTGTTACTTAATATGTGCTATTCTTCATAGCACAGTACTGCAAAGATAACAGATAATGTAGTCTACTCACATGTCCTGCGGCAAAACAGGAGAGCAGTTGCGTTTTAGACCAAACATATGGTGACTGAATGCGACCTGGACGCATGATGTGATGGTGAGATATTTTGCCAAATAAAATTATCCTGTTATTGTGCGATAACATTATTATTTATTTTCCCATCTGTATCATCTCAGTGAGCTTTTGTGAAGTTTCACGCATACGCAGTAAAGTGAATTTAGAAGTTTCTCATCCACACTGAAACGTCGGAAAACGGCTGAAAACGATAGTGTGGACGGTGAGCTTTTTTAAACGAAAACTCCGTTTTCAAATCTATCCGGATTAATGTGGACGTAGCCCTAATGTGCCCAATGCAGAGCCTGTTCCTACTCATCCAGTCGGTGTGAGTGCTAGTCAGCCTGAAAGATTTGTGCTGGTACCCAGGGACCGGGAGGTGTCCCAAGTTTAATGGAAAGTCAGGTATTGGCATCAACGAATGAATTAAGGAGGCACGGGCCTGTATTTGGGCACGCCATATGTCTGTATCTGACCAGGGATTCTTTTTATTTCTACCATTTGGAGGGGGAAGTACGAGACGAGATCAGGTATCGTTCGTTCGTTCGTTCGTTCGTTCATTCATTCATTCATTATTTATTTATTTGTAGAGCACATTTAAAACCAACCCATGGTTGACCAGTGCTGAACAGGACAAAATAATCAATACAAAAGATAAAGTAAAATTGCAAATGCAGTCGGTATGAATACAGGCATACAAAATAAATAACACAGAATACAATACAGTTAAGTTAAGTTAAGTTAAGTTAAGTTAAGAAAGTAGATTAAGAATCAGCATTAAGAATGTGTCTTTTAAGCTTCGATTTGAAGGTGGCAAGTGATGACTCTATTCTAATTGATAATGGTAGGGAATTCCATAATTTTGGGCCTGCTATTTCAAAGGCTCGGTCACCTTGATGTTTCAGTCTTGATCGACGTACAGAGAGCAATCCAAGGTTACTAGATCTAAGTGACCTGGATGGGTTGTGGTAGTGTAATAGGTCCGATAGGTACCCCGGTGCTAGGCTGTGTAATGATTTAAAAACAAAAATTTGAATTTTGACTCTATTTTCTTTCTGACTGGTAACCAATTTAGAGTGGTTAGCATCGGCGTAATGTGATCGAACTTTCGACTACCAGTCAGCCTGGCAGCAGCATTTTGTGCAAATTGAAGGTGCCCATTTATGTTGAACGTGGGGATCCAGATAGTATTTCCCTTGCATTACGTGAGGTTTTTTGGTTGCTCTCAGTCCCACGTAGCATTACAGGAAGTCTTTTTTTTCCAGAAGATCCAATGGAAAAAGTTAATCAGCTGTCTCCTGGGGCTGTGTTAAATGGCCCTGTTTTATTACGGGACCAGTTTGTCGAACATGTGGCAGATAATACACTCTGTTGTGAGCTTAAACAGTTAGTTCGCCGCCAACCAAATGCCGCACTGTTAGAGGTGCGCAGTGAGGCGATTAGGTGGGAACAAGAGGGTATCCCTGGGGGGTGTGGGCTCATGGCCACTCAGCCCCTTTATTGAATGGGATTCAATATGGAGTTCAGGGAAGACACCGTTTGGATCTGGGTGGGTCCTCTCTGTCAGAATTGAGTGAATTAAGGGCGATGTTGAAAGCGCAACATATCAATTGTTCTAGACGATTTTAAGAACAGCATATACATCGTTCCTTGTAAATGATTTGAGTACGGTGACGCATATCCATTGTTCTCTATAGACGATTTTTAGTACGGTGAAGAATATCCATCGTTCCTTGTAAATGTTTTGAATATGGTGACGCATATCTGTCACGGGTGACAAACTCGCTCAGTAAACGGAACCTTCTTGAGAGTCCCGAGTTTCCTAGGGGAACGTATTGGGTGCAACACTCCACTACGGTTCCGGGTGTGATGGAAACATGCCCGTACTGATTAGCGCTAATGCATTGCAGGTGTGAGAGAGAGAGGAGCGGCGCTCACACAGGCTTTCTGTTTCATAAGCCACGATATAAAAGGGGCATTCAGAGAGTGTTTGGAGTGCGTTCGGTGGGTGTACAGAGTGTCAAGAGTCCAAAGGGTTGACAAGATCAGACATTAAAGTGGGTTGACTCTGGGCAGTGCTGGATACAGGCTTCCTTGGAAAAATCGTTGGGGTGTGGAGATTACCCATTTGAGGCTGCTGGGTCAGAGTGATCGTTTGTGGGAAGACCGCTGGACCGAGCTAGGGCTGGATCTGTGCTGTGGAAGGAGAGAGGAAAAATAAGTGAATTGTTTTCATCTTATGAACATTTGAACCGCTTGAAGAGGATACAGTGAATGTGGATCTGACTGTTGGAGGAGCTATGTGTTTCAGAGTGTGATGAGGAGGAATTAAAAGTGAAACCCCTGTAAACGAGCGCAACGGACGGAGTGGGGCCTCTGTTCAACCCTGTCGTGTGAGTGAATTGCAGTGCTTTTGCCTTATTGATACACATTTATTTATTGCTGTGGAATTGAAGTGAACACAAGTGTGCTGTGTCTTTGTTGAGAAGTGGCCCTTATCCATGCTTACATGTTCGTGGAAGGATTATTATATCTGCCCCCGTCAGAAGCCCAGAGTGATACAGTGAACTGCAGAGAGAGTACTTTGTACTGTGAAGATCCCCACCTGTTCTACTTGCTGTTTGAGCCCAGAAGCATACAGCACCACTGGTAAAGTAACCTTATGACTCACTGTCTCCCTATTGTGAACTGAAGAGAGAGTACTGTGTACTGTGAATATCCTCACCTGCCATACTTACTGTCTGGGTCTGGAAGTCTGCAGCACCGCTGGAGGAAAAGTAAGCTTTTAATCCACTGCTTCATTACTGTGCACCAACGAGAGAACCCTGTACTGTGAAGAATCCTTACCTGCCATACTTACTGTCTGAGTCTGGAAGTCTGCAGCACCGCTGG
This sequence comes from Pimephales promelas, assembly GCF_988280905.1. NCBI lineage: Eukaryota > Metazoa > Chordata > Actinopteri > Cypriniformes > Leuciscidae > Pimephales > Pimephales promelas. Next base: position 6,289,991 of record NC_142784.1, on the reverse strand, counting down.
GGAGAAGTAAGCTTTTAATCCACTGCTTTATTACCGTGCACCAACGAGAGTACTTTGTACCGTGAAGAATCCTTACCTGTCATACTTACTGCTCGAGTCTGGAATTCTGCAGCACCGCTGGGAGGAAGTAGGCTTCAACCCCCTGCTCCATCTTCGTGCATCGACGAGAGTATTTTGAACTGTGAGAAACCTTTGGTTTAATAAAGATTGTTACTCCTTTGAAATTTATCTCTGTCTCCTTGGTCCTCTGTTGTGTGCCTGTGGTGTCGGCTCCTCACGGTGGTGACTCGGTTAGAGGGGGGTGGTTGGTCATCCGAGCGTTCCTCCCCTCGACCTGTGACATATCCATTGTTCTCTGTAGATTTGAGTTTGTGACATCGAGGGCAGTTTTGGCGTAGTTTAGGCCCTGAAATTGAGTGGCAAGGGTTTTGCTTATCGTCGAGGTGACAATACAGAAGTGAAGGGTAGATTGTGTTGTCCAATGAAATCTCATTGGAACTCCATTGAGACGATTGAAGCCCGTTTTTGGCGATTTTTTTTAGCACTCCCGTCCCTGACGCGCAGACTCAAACAGAGCTTAACGACATAGATGTGAAGAAAGCAACCCGTCTGTCTTATAGTGCTGTGGCATGAGAAATCTGAATCATTCCCTTCTGAAACTTGCAGAGGCGGAGAGTGTGAATAGGAGCTGTCCATGAGCTAGGAGAAGGAGACAATTTTGCTAGGTATTCTGATTAATTATTTTGTCATTTTGCCTCCACGTTTCCCCGATTGCGCGGAAGGTTCTTCTCCTGTCCATACTGTCTCTACTGTGAGACAGAGAGTCGCATGGGTATGACGCAATCGTTAGCCTACTTTCACTAAAACTGCTCCTATGGGGCCATAACATAAGCTACAAGGTAATGGAGCATTTTATACATTGTCGTGTTTCATTAGAAATAAATAAAGGACAAATGGGGTCTTCAAACGCCACACATGTAAAGTTATTCGCAGTCAAAGTGACGCCAAAATGAATGGGAGTCAATGGGAATGCTAATGCAAGTGAAGTTCTGCTACAAGATGGCAGCTCCTGCGAGGCTTCAACTTCTGGTCGATGGATTACCCCCTTGGTTTTCACAGCATAAATTCCTGCTTTAATCGGTTGGTCCCATGGACTTTTATTGTATTTTTCGATAGGTTCCGAGTACCTGACAACTGTGAGGGGGGTGAATTTTTTTCTAACTCGTTAGTTTAGATCATATTTAGATATAAAACGTATGACAAATAAGGGCGGTTAACTCTGATTGACATCATACCACCTCTGTATCCTTTCTGAGCATATGTATTTTGTATTTCCCAAGCTTTTCCAATATGTCGCCGCCCATACCCCCCATAAACAGCCTCAAACCTGTTCATCAGAAAGTCTATGGGTGACGTCACAGACGCTTTGTCCATATTTTTACAGTCTATAGTTTGACCTAAGTATCCACTCGTATTGTAGTGGCATCCTTGTTTGTGTACAGTCAAAGGTTCAGTGAGGCTTATTCGAGCATGGCCATTACGGGCGTTTACATTTCAATATGGAAGCACTTAGTTATCGCTGGCATACACGCTGTCCTGGATTAGACTGGACGAGCCCACAGCTCGCATTTGTGTATGTCTTGTCTGTCTGGTTTGGTTCCCAGAGATTGCGGCCATAAGGTATGTGGTTTTAAATTATTACCCTAGGTCGAGTGTGGATCTTCTGTTGAAACTGATTTTTATGAATGGCTGTTAGTAATTAAATGATGGAGAGTTCGTCTGGTTGTCAACTTGTAATTTTATAGATGCATTAAGTACAGATCGCGTCTGCATGGGCGATTAGCTTCTGTGCGGTTGGACTGTGTGGGACTACTGTCTGGAGGCGCTGTTGCTTCGCTGTTGACATTTAGATTGAGATTGTTGTCCTTTGTGCTTGTTATTGTTTGTTTGTGTGTGTGTGTGTGTGTGTGTGTGTGTGTGCGTGTGTTTTGTTTATATATTTTCCTTTCAGTGTCATGAATGTGGTTGTAAAGATTGTCAATTTGAGTTTAAGGGAGTTTATTTCTGATAAACCAAGTAAATGTGAGCCCCTTATTTCTTGGTTGATTCTGTTTTTTGAATATGTTCAACCACAAGTGATCATTTTCCTTTTCTTTTGTATTAGTTATTTTGGTGTTGTGGCTAGAGTTTGTAATATGTTCAAATTGGAAGCGTGTGAAGATCTTACTTCCAGTTATTGTCTTTGTGAACCGACTGTTTATACTGTGAAATTCTGAGTTGTGTAACTTAATTCTGTTGTTACAGGAGCTGAGTGCTTAAAGCAGGGGTGGATTGCTTGTGGTGTTCCTCAATGTCAAGAGTGGCACATGTGTGTGGGAGTGTTTGTGCACAGGTGTACTGGAAAGGTGATGTTTTCTGTGGAGGTCTTGTGTGCCCTTTATCCCCTGCTGACATGCCTTGGCTACTTTTTCTTGAATTCAGATGCCGCTGACTCCTCAGGTCACTCTGTGTCTATATTGTTAATGGTGTAATTGTCTACATTAAGTGTTATTGGTGGTTGTTTTGTGCTTTTAATATTTAATTAAAAAAAATTGTATCCATGTCTCCTGCCACATTACTCTGAATGAACCTATGTTGCTTTAAATCAGAAATTTCCTTTATTGTCACTGGCAATATTCCAGGGTGGCATAGTCACTAGCTGATCACCTTAAACCCTCTGTGTAATGCCACAAAAACATCATATGTGTGAAGATGGAAGATGTCGGATGTGGTATGATGCGGGGGTGGTAGGGTGTGGACAGCTGCCATGTCAGAGGCACCTGCCAGTGGCCAAACCTAACCCAACTTCCACGTCTCTCCCAGGTTACCCTATCCACCAACCTCCACCCCCCTCTCTCTCCCTCCTTCTCTTTCTCTCTCTCTCTCTCTGCTCCTGCTCCTCACCCCACTCCTGCTCAGGGAAAAAGTTTACCAGACAGCCCTGAGGACTCCCATCTCCTTGACTCCATGAAACCCCATCAACACCCCCACCTCCCAAAACACGCACACACGCACACACACAAACACGCACACTTAGCAAAATAATTAATAATACATCAATGACTGGGGCCAAATGCAGCTTTTTGGCGAAGTCCTCATACGGAAACCACATCTGTCTTTGTGATAAATGTTAGATGTGAATGCGTATATACTACACACACCCAAACACACACTTTACACAACAGGTGACAGTGTGGATTCTCTTCTCTTCCTGTTTGGTGTAGTGATTGGTACTCAAGTCACAAATAATGAAGTGATCACTTAAGCTGTTATTAAAGTGTATCTGATGACTCCTCCCCCATTTTACCTCAGAACATCATATTCGGTTGTTAAGTCTGACGTCACGCGTGACGTTTAGCCTCTTCCGGGTCCAAGCGCTCCGCTCGTCCATATCTAATTAACGTTACAATGGCGGAACCTGTTAATTTATTTACAATCACGTCCTACTTTAGTGATGCACCCTTGGCAGTCAAAAAAGGTTTAAACTCTTTTAACTCCAATAGGGTGATTAGTGTAGCTCATCCTTATCAACTGCAGCCATTTTCTCTTTTCTTTCTCGTCACAGGGAGAGCGGTAGAATGACAGTTGAATGTCACTTGTTTTTTTTTAACTCCGATCTATTTAAACAACATGGGACACGGCAAAAGCGGTAAGCAGATAGAGAGGACCCAGCATTTGGACCCGGAAACAGTATTATCAGAGCGTGATTACGTCACAACTTAACAACCGAATAATTACAATCCAAAAGGGGCTGTTCAGTTATTAGAATTAGAATTAATGTAAATTGGAAGGAGCGTATTAACAGATTTATCTAATGGATTTGTGAGAATTTGGATAATAGTAGAGCCTCTGATCATCAACACAAGGAAGACAGACACAGTTGTAAAAATATTTAATGACATTTAATAACAAAACATATGGAAGAGTAAATACAACTACTAATGATACGAATGGAAGACTATGCTCCATTCAGTTGCACCAAAAGGGTTCTTTGAGTATAGCTGGATACGATAAATTGTCACAGGATCCATTTCTCACTGACTTTGTAACTAAGAAGCGTTGTGGGTCAGCCGATGATGGGCTCCTTTATGGACTAGGTTGTGTTGCTGAAGGAGCTGTTGGAGCCAGAATCTGTCAGTCAATGCTGGAGACTAAGGCAATATGCAAGATTACAAGAGCTTAACCTTACTGTACTGCTGTGTCTTATCTCATCAGTCAGAAACTCAGAATGTGGTGATTCTGTGAATGTCACCTTCCCGATTGAGATAGAAACGTAGAATGAAGGTGCATCCACCTGGTGGATACACTTATCTCTTTCCGATGAGGAGATTAAAATCTGCCGCCTGTCACGGCTGGTACAATGCAAAAGGTGTGAGGACTCAAGTGCAGGAGAATGATCTTTATAAAAGAAAACATAAACACAAAACAAAACCCATGAGGGCGGAAAACATAACTAATAAATACAAAACAACAACATAACATAAAATGTGCTGGATGATCACGGGGAAGGGAAACATTAGACTGTCAGTACACAGAATGCAAACAAGTGGGGACTTAAAAAGGGAAACTAATCAGGAGGGAACAGGTTGATGAACTTAAAACAATAATTAGATAAAAAGGGGAAGGGATCAGACAATGACACGAGCACATGGCCCAAAATAACAAAACACCCATGAGCAGCACAAGACAGGACAGGCATGTTAATGTCACATGCCTGTCCTGTCTTGTCCCCCTCCCTATGGAGCGGCTACCGATCCATCTCAGTCCATCGGGAGAAATCTCAGTCCATCGGGCAGCCAGGGCAGAGACGACAGTTCATCTGGTGGCCAGGGCGGAGACTTTCCCCCGGGCAGCCAGGGTGGGACAGGAACAGACACCGGGACAGGAACAGACACTGGCTCAGGAACAGACACCGGCTCATGATCGGCAGACGTGACGTGAACAGTCTCTGGATCGGCAGACATGCCGTGTCGCTGGGGTGGTGCTGGCAGGGCGCTGGGTGACGCGGGCAAAGCAGGGTGACTGGGCAGCACAGGCAGAGCAAGGCTCCTGGGCGGCAAGGGCAAAGCAGGGCTACTGGGCAGTGCGGGAAGAGCAGGACGCCTCGGCGTCGCGTCAGGGATGGCAGTCATATTTCTTAAACTTTATTTAAATAGTCAAGATCAATAGCGTTTTAAGGGGAGATGTTTTAAACTGCTTTAATACTGCCAGTTTGCGTATTTTAAAATCTATTTTAATCTATGCAAAAAATGTAGTTAGCTTGTCAAATAATCAGCCATCTACATAATTTTTTTTTAACTTATAACACCAAACAATGTTTTGTGAAACTCTTAATTAACAGAAAAAATAAAAAGTAACAGCACCACCATTAAAGTACTATTTTGTGCAAACGTCTTGAGTGCTTTTCACTTTTTCTGCCTTTTGGCTGTGAAACCATATTCCTGAAGCTTGGCTACACCTGACACCCGTTTCAGTGTTTGACTAGCTACATGTGCAGGAGTTGCTCCTGGAGAGGTGGAGGCTGTAGCAGCAGTGCATTTAAGTCCAGTACTGGAGGAGGCGGAGGCTGGAGCAGCAGTGGGTTTAAGTCCAGTACTGGAGGAGGTAGATGCTGGAGCAGCAGTATGTTTGAGTCCAGTACTGGAGGATGTGGAGGCTGGAGCAGCAGTATGTTTAAGTCCAGGACTGGAGGAGGTGGAGGCTGGAGCAGCAGTATGTTTAAGTCCAGGACTGGAGGAGGTGGAGGCTGGAGCAGCAGTGAGTTTAAGTCCAGTACTGGAGGAGGTGGAGGCTGGAGCAGCAGTAAGTTTAAGTCCAGGACTGGAGGAGGTGGAGGCTGGAGCAGCAGTGCGTTTAAGTCCAGTACTGGAGGATGTGGAGGCTGGAGCAGCAGTAAGTTTAAGTCCAGTACTGGAGGAGGTGGAGGCTGGAGCAGCAGTATGTTTAAAGGGCATATTGCAGGTTAGAGGACCCAACGAGTCAATGCATAGAAAAACAATGTAGGAACTAGATTTTCTTTAAAATATATGTATAAACACGCTTCTGCAGTCGTTTTTGTGAGAGAATTTTACTTCCGCGTCTGAAAATGGGCGTGGCGGGCGTGACGCAATGAGCGGGAGAGCGGTCGATTCACACAACAGGAAAACAATGGATCGCATGACATTTCGGACGCTGAGGAAATACTCGTATGACGGATCAAGCCATAAAGTTATGAGCCTGCTATGCTAAAGAGATCAGGGACAGGCCAGGATAATGTCAGACAGAATGGTCAGAGAAAAATTGAGCTGTGATGTGAGGAGAACCAGTGGAGAACAGGACAGGTGCCTTTTAGGTGAGAGGCGTGCTTATAGGCTATACACGTTCCCTAACGATACACTATGCTCACAATATTGTACAGATTCTATAAAAGGCCAGCAGACATTAGTATGTTTAGGGTAGATTTATATACTATTAAATGTATAAAAACTTTACTTGAGTATATTTCTATAGCCTACTAAAAGCATAGGCTATACTCGGGTAAATTTTTAATACATATTTTTCACCTTGGTTATAACATAAACAGAACATTAAAGGTTTGAGTATTTAAACAACCAATTTTGTTTTTCAATTACAAGTTTTATTTAGGGCATGACATGACTAGTAACCTATATAACACTATTTGATGCCATTGGTAGTATACCACGATCAATATTCTTGCTTCGGCATACCATGTTGAACTCCATCATATCGCCGGGATGCTAATCATTTGATCTGAAGTGAACGCTACACACGACCGCGTTTCCCGAGCCGATGCAGAAGAGAAATCCCGTCTCTTCACCTGCTCAACCCGCACCAGGAACGAAAGATAGGCTATATAGCACCGTCCCTTTTATTGTAATGGAAACTTGTGGACTCAATCTTGAAGTCCTGACAGGCTGGAGTTTTTGCAATCTCCACAAACACAATAATTTACCATGACGATGATAAATTAAAATGCAAAAACTAACGATAGCACACTGACTGACGAGCGCTCTCACTGAACACCAGCCTGCTCTCACTGAGCCGAGGCTGCGGCTCCCTGCTATGACGTCAAATGACGCGATGTTGAAAAAAAAGCCGTTTTTACTAGCAGTCCAAGAAACGCTCACTTTATCTTCTAAATTAGTGTCCTTATGTTGTTTTAAAACATTTTAAATCCTGCATTAACTTTTCATATGGTATTTTCATACAAGGTTATCTATAAATTTCGATTTTTTTTTTTACCTGCAATATGCTCTTTAAGTCCAGTACTGGAGGATGTGGAGGCTGGAGCAGCAGTATGTTTGAGTCCAGTACTGGAGGATGTGGAGGCTGGAGCAGCAGTATGTTTGAGTCCAGGACTGGAGGAGCTGGAGGCTGGAGCAGCAGTGAGTTTAAATCCAGTACTGGAGGAGGTGGAGGCTGGAGCAGCAGAGTGTTTAAGTCCAGTACTGGAGGATGTGGAGGCTGGAGCAGCAGTATGTTTAAGTCCAGGACTGGAGGAGCTGGAGGCTGGAGCAGCAGTATGTTTGAGTCCAGGACTGGAGGATGTGGACGCTGGAGCAGCAGTGCGTTTAAGTCCAGGACTGTAGGAGCTGGAGGCTGGAGCAGCAGTATGTTTGAGTCCAGGACTGGAGGAGGTGGAGGCTGGAGCAGCAGTATGTTTAAGTCCAGTACTGGAGGAGGTGGAGGCTGGAGCAGCAGTATGTTTAAGTCCAGTACTGGAGGAGGTGGAGGCTGGAGCAGCAGTATGTTTAAGTCCAGGACTGGAGGAGCTGGAGGCTGGAGCAGCAGTATGTTTAAGTCCAGGACTGGAGGAGCTGGAGGCTGGAGCAGCAGTATGTTTAAGTCCAGTACTGGAGGAGGTGGAGGCTGGAGCAGCAGTATGTTTAAGTCCAGGACTGGAGGAGCTGGAGGCTAGAGCAGCCGTGAGTTTAAGTCCAGTACTGAAGGAGCTGGAGGCTGGAGCAGCAGTATGTTTAAGTCCAGGACTGGAGGAGCTGGAGGCTGGAGCAGCAGTATGTTTAAGTCCAGGACTGGAGGAGCTGGAGGCTGGAGCAGCAGTGCGTTTAAGTCCAGGACTGGAGGAGCTGGAGGCTGGAGCAGCAGTATGTTTAAGTCCAGTACTGGAGGAGGTGGAGGCTGGAGCAGCAGTATGTTTAAGTCCAGTACTGGAGGAGGTGGAGGCTGGAGCAGCAGTATGTTTAAGTCCAGGACTGTAGGAGCTGGAGGCTGGAGCAGCAGTGCGTTTAAGTCCAGGACTGGAGGAGCTGGAGGCTGGAGCAGCAGTATGTTTAAGTCCAGTACTGGAGGAGGTGGAGGCTGGAGCAGCAGTATGTTTAAGTCCAGTACTGGAGGAGCTGGAGGCTGGAGCAGCAGTATGTTTAAGTCCAGGACTGGAGGAGCTGGAGGCTGGAGCAGCAGTATGTTTAAGTCCAGGACTGGAGGAGCTGGAGGCTAGAGCAGCCGTGAGTTTAAGTCCAGTACTGAAGGAGCTGGAGGCTGGAGCAGCAGTATGTTTAAGTCCAGGACTGGAGGAGCTGGAGGCTGGAGCAGCAGTATGTTTAAGTCCAGGACTGGAGGAGCTGGAGGCTGGAGCAGCAGTATGTTTAAGTCCAGGACTGGAGGAGCTGGAGGCTGGAGCAGCAGTATGTTTGAGTCCAGTATTGGAGGAGGTGGAGGCTGGAGCAGCAGTGCGTTTAAGTCCAGGACTGGAGGAGCTGGAGGCTGGAGCAGCAGTGCGTTTAAGTCCAGGACTGGAGGAGCTGGAGGCTGGAGCAGCAGTATGTTTAAGTCCAGTACTGGAGGAGGTGGAGGCTGGAGCAGCAGTATGTTTAAGTCCAGTACTGGAGGAGCTGGAGGCTGGAGCAGCAGTATGTTTAAGTCCAGGACTGGAGGAGCTGGAGGCTGGAGCAGCAGTATGTTTAAGTCCAGGACTGGAGGAGCTGGAGGCTAGAGCAGCCGTGAGTTTAAGTCCAGTACTGAAGGAGCTGGAGGCTGGAGCAGCAGTATGTTTAAGTCCAGGACTGGAGGAGCTGGAGGCTGGAGCAGCAGTATGTTTAAGTCCAGGACTGGAGGAGCTGGAGGCTGGAGCAGCAGTATGTTTAAGTCCAGGACTGGAGGAGCTGGAGGCTGGAGCAGCAGTATGTTTGAGTCCAGTATTGGAGGAGGTGGAGGCTGGAGCAGCAGTGCGTTTAAGTCCAGGACTGGAGGAGCTGGAGGCTGGAGCAGCAGTATGTTTAAGTCCAGTACTGGAGGAGGTGGAGGCTGGAGCAGCAGTATGTTTGAGTCCAGGACTGGAGGAGGTGGAGGCTGGAGCAGCAGTATGTTTAAGTCCAGTACTGGAGGAGGTGGAGGCTGGAGCAGCAGTATGTTTAAGTCCAGTACTGGAGGAGGTGGAGGCTGGAGCAGCAGTATGTTTGAGTCCAGGACTGGAGGAGGTGGAGGCTGGAGCAGCAGTATGTTTAAGTCCAGTACTGGAGGAGGTGGAGGCTGGAGCAGCAGTATGTTTAAGTCCAGTACTGGAGGAGGTGGAGGCTGGAGCAGCAGTAAGTTTAAGTCCAGTACTGGAGGAGATGGAGGCTGGAGCAGCAGTATCTTTAAGTCCAGGACTGGAGGAGCTGGAGGCTGGAGCAGCAGTATGTTTGAGTCCAGGACTGGAGGAGGTGGAGGCTAGAGCATCAGTGCATTTAAGTCCATGGCTGGAGGATGTGGAGGCTGGAGCAGCAGTATGTTTAAGTCCAGGACTGGAGGAGCTGGAGGCTGGAGCAGCAGTATGTTTGAGTCCAGGACTGGAGGAGGTGGAGGCTAGAGCATCAGTGCATTTAAGTCCATGGCTGGAGGATGTGGAGGCTGGAGCAGCAGTATGTTTAAGTCCAGGACTGGAGGAGCTGGAGGCTGGAGCAGCAGTATGTTTGAGTCCAGGACTGGAGGAGGTGGAGGCTGGAGCAGCAGTATGTTTAAGTCCAGGACTGGAGGAGGTGGAGGCTGGAGCAGCAGTATGTTTGAGTCCAGGACTGGAGGAGGTGGAGGCTGGAGCAGCAGTGCATTTAAGTCCAGGGATGGAGAAGGTGGAGGCTGTAGCAGCAGCTTTTTGCCGTTAACTCAAGGGGTGGAGAAGGTGGAGGCTGTAGCACAAACAGAAGAGGTGGAACCTTTCTTTACTTTTTTTTACCCTAACTGCTGAGAGGACCTTTACAGCTTCCCTTAGTTTCCTTTCCTTTTGCTTGTCAAGGTTTTGCTTCTTTTTCTTCAATTGATTTTGGTATGTCCCATAAGAAGACAGGCACAATCTCCTCAATGCAGGGGTAATTTGCATATTGGAGGCTGTTTTGCCAATTACTTTCATGTGGGACTTGATAATGACTAAGCCCTCATAAGTCTCAATGTTCAGCCTAACCTTGTCTTTCTCAATTATGTCATCCATGTTAAACGATCCTTCGACAAGAGGGCCAGTGAACAATGACAGAAGAGCCTTTACCAACTTCCCTTAAGATGGGGAATCTCAGTCCTCCTCCTGGCATCTTCATGGCAAAGATCTTACTCCACCAGTCAACATCGATTCGTGCAATGTTCTCCTCAAAACATTTGGCCAGTGCTCCTAGATCTGTATCAATCTGGTAGGCTCGCACCTCTTCATCCAGTTGTCCCAACTCCTCAGACTTCACAGCATTTGGCAAGGCCTTGGCCAAGGTGTTGAATGCACCTCGGACTGATTCGTGGAGAATCAATGATGGCGTCAGCACAGATAAAGAGGTGATGATGTTGTTGTTGAGGGGAAGATTTTTCAGGGTATCCAACTTGCCTCACAGAAATATATATATATATGTATATTGAAATGTCTACTCTGCTTATGTAGGCTAATCTGTATAAAAAGTGAATTTCTCTCTGGCACCTCTGTTCAATCTTTCTGATTTTAGTAAATTTTTGTAAAAGTGCCTTTAACTATATATATATATATATATATATATATATATATATATATATATAAATATAAACCCCCTTCAAAAACCCCCTTATGAAAGAAATAAATTCAAGGACCGCGACGTCACCCGGTATGGCGCAGCCGGGGCCCCACCCTGGAGCCAGGCCTGGGGTTGGGGCTCGTATGCGAGCGCCTGGTGGCCGGGCCTCTCCCCACGGGGTCCGGCCGGGCTCAGCCCAAAGGAGCGACATGGGACCGCCTTCCCGTGGGCTCACCACCTGCAGGAGGAGCCGTAAGGGGCCGGTGCAGAGAGGATCGGGCGGCAGTCGAAGGCAGGGACCCGGCTTCCTCAAGTGGAGGAGTTTAAGTATCTTAAACGGTCGATGTACTGGTCTGTTGTGGTGAAGAAGGAGCTGGGCCGTAAGGCAAAGCTCTCGATTTACCGGTCAATCTACGTTCCTACTCTCACCTATGGTCATGAGCTTTGGGTCATGACCGAAAGGACAAGATCCCGGATACAGGCGGCCGAAATGAGGTTTCTCCGCAGGGTGGCTGGGCGATCCCTTAGTGATAGGGTGAGAAGCTCGGTCACTCGGGAGGAGCTCAGAGTAGAGCCGCTGCTCCTCCACATCGAGAGAGGTCAGCTGAGGTGGCTCGGGCATCTGTTCCGGATGCCTCCTGGACGCCTCCCTGGGGATATATATATATATATTAGATTATTGCCCCAAAGAAAGAAAAAAAATCCATTGCTTTTTTCCTTTAACACTGAAGGGCTAATGAGATCTTGCAAACTGGGCCTACTAGTACAGAGATTAAATAATAAAAACAATGCTATTGCCATGTACCTGTGTTTGTGTTGATCATGAGGAGATAGGACGCTGTAGAAGTGCACAATCAATGGATCCATAAGCTCCCGTATTCTGTTGCACACATCTAGCATTTGCAGGAACCTGCTGCTAATGGGACATATTAGGCTCTTATTCGCCAAATGAAGTAAGGACTGAAACTCAGAAAAAACTTCTTTCTGTTTGGGTGATTTTTCAATGTCATAGTATACGTCCGAGCAAAATTGTTCGACATATCCCTGGAAAGGATTTAAGGGCCTTGGCTGCATTTGAGATCATATGGACAGTGTCAAGTTCAACCAGTTACACAAGCACAACCTTTTCAACATACAAAAATCAACCAAGTTACTGATATTAACAAGTTATAGAGTTCTGCATCCCACAGGAAAGAAGCAGTAATGTAATGGTTTTTATAGTCATGGAAGAAATTGGTTAGAAATTTTGTCCGACTTGATGCAGCGCTGACTCCACGTGACTGTGATGTATGCCATCAAAGTACCGCGAGAGCGATACGAGAGTAGTCGGAGGACTCAGCCAGCGCAGCTTCTCAAGAGCGGCTGCACGAGCTCTGATGATGTCACAGCTGTTCCACGATTCGCCGGATTCACCGCATGACAACGATCACGTGCGTTTCGTGTTTATTCTCACACCTTTAGTTCCACTAAAGCTCACAAATCAGTATATTTTATAACAGTAAACAACTGTAGTCGCAATGTTATATTGTGTCATGTTTATCAAAATAAAACTGATTAAAAAACGTTGATTCCACGTCATTGATTTTAGGCTTATTTTGAACTTTATTCTAGTTCAAACAGATTCTGTATGAAGCAGTAAAGTATTGAATGAAAATGTGTCTGAAATATCTGAAATATCTGTTTATTTGGTAAATGTTGCTTTTATTTCACTTCAGCTTTGGTATAAGCATGTAAACACCACGTGAGCGGTCACTATACGGGAACCAGAAATTGTTCGACTTCACGTCTCCGTTTGCAGCTCCTCCCCGCCTACACGCGGCTGTTCTCGCCGATCGGTTGCATCCAGCCGCAGGCGATGTCGAACACACCTTGAGTTGACAGAGAAAGTTGATGATCAGCATGGTACCAACAAAGCCTGGTTGGATTGGTTTGGTTTTGTCAACTCGAAACTAGTCCTGCAACCCTGAGTTTGTTCAACTACCATCATGGTACAGGCCCCAGGTGGATGAACTCAACCAATAATCAGATAACAACGGGGAGGGGTCAGACAATGACATCAATCAATCAATCAATCAACTTTATTCCAGACACAAAGGTCCATAGAGACAACACAGTACAGATATTTAAATAAATAAATAACAATACAAACAATACAAACATGAGCACATGGCCCTAAAAAACAACAAAACACCCATGTACAGCACAAGACAAGACAGGCATGTGAATCCGCCATTCCATTCCAACAACGTGACTGCTTACTGGTGTGAAAAGTAGTTTGCATAGTGTAAAGTTCACAGTTAAAAATGAGTCTGTTGTCCCGGGCCCTGGCCCAGAACTGGGCCCTCATTAAATTATGGAATAATTGTTAAAAAATAAATAAAATAGGCATATTTGTGCAAATAAAATATCGTCTCGGTTACGGATGTAACCCTCATTCCCTGAGTAGGGAACGGAGACTGTACGTCAGAAGTGACGGAGATTGGGGATTTTTTGATAGAAAGCCAATCCTCTTCGAGTATTTAATCACGAGCCAATGGCATGCAATGCCTTGGGGCTGCGGAAATTTGCATAGCGCACTCCGCCCTACTCCGTGAGTATAAAAGGAGGAAGTGAACGCAACCGCAGTATGTCTCAGGGAACAAGGGTTACATCCGTAACCGAGACGTTCCCTTTCGTAGTCACTTCGAGTTACGTCAGAAGTGACGGAGATTGGGGATCAATGCCATCACGCCATCTTACAGCTGTTTTCCAGTGCCCTGCGAAAGTCTAGACCCCTGACCTAGGTATCACCAGGGATCCTACTTTGACACAGGAATACCAAGGTACACTGGGAAACATATCCCGGGAGGGACATGCTACCAGATGCCTACCGTATAGAGGACTTAAGAATACACATATGGCCGCATAGGGACGCATATGGAGATCACTGGAGCACCAACCGCAGGTGGTTACTAGAATTTAACTCCAGGGGTGGCAGATGGCTTGCCAAGGGAAGACACATGCTCAGAGAGGCTTACAGTGGATAATACACATGAGACAGTTACCATAAGGAACCGTGCGCATGGAGGCACCTAGCCAGCATCCAGAGCCACAGCAGTGGTGCCCGCATCATGGGTGCTGGAGGACTCAAGGCTTCAACGGAAGACTAATGAGGAATATCGCACTTATCCAGTCCGAGGAGTGGAATGGCGAGCAAGCGAAGACACCTAAGCGGGTCCAGTACTGGCGGAAGCGAGTACGTGAGAGGACACCGGCTCAATTCGCAGATTATAGAATCTTGCGAAGGTGTTTGGTGTCGCCCACCCTGCAGCTCTGCAATGTCTGTTAGCGAGGCGCCATGCGCTAGAGCCCAAGAGGAGGCCCCACTCCGAATGGAATGGGCCGTCACACCAAGGGGGCACGGACGGCCTTGCTGCTGGCAAGACAAAGCAATGGCGTCCACTATCCAGTGAGAGAGCCGTTGCTTTGAGAGAGCCCTTCCCTTCTGGCTCCCTCCATGACAGACAAAGAGCTGGTCTGAGGTCCTGAAACACCGCATTCTGTCGACGTAGGTGCGGAGCGCACGAGACGTCATGAGACGTGGCAATGGCCGCGACATGAACCCTAAGCGTGGAGGGCGACAGCCTACGCTCCAACCCTTCTTGCAGGAAGGAAGCACGTCACTGACCAAACATCTCCAGGGGTCTTCTCAGCAAAAAGAGCACCAGTTGACAAAGAGGTTACACTTCAACGCGTAAAGGTGTCTCGAGGACGACGCTCTAGCGGAAGTGATAGTTGCCGCCACCGCAGGTGGCAACGAACTCAAACCTGCGCCGTCCCGTCCAGGAGCCACACGTGTAGCCCCCAAGGCCGGGATGAGGGTGGCACAGAGTGCCCCGTCTCTGAGTGAGTAGATCCTGTGTCAGAGGAATAGGCCAAGGAGGTGCTGTCGCGAGGAGCATGAGTTCAAAGAACCACGTCTTGGTGGGCCAATAAGGGGCTACCAGCAAGACCTGCTCCTCGTCCTCTTTGATCTTGCACAACACCCGTGCAAGGAGGCTCGCTGAGGGAACGCATATTTGCGTGGTCCCGAGGCCAGCTGTGCGCCAGTGCGTCTGTGCCGAGCGTGCCCTCGGCCAGGGAGTAAAACTGGGCTCAGTGGGATGAGTCCCAGGAGGCAAACAGATCTATCTGAGCTTCCCCGAACTGATCCCAATCAGCTGGCCGTCTGGGGATGGAGTCGCCATTCGCCGGAGATAGGGCGGATCCGTGACAGCTCGTCGACTGCCAGGTTCCGGTCTCCTGGAATGTACACTGCACGAAGGGACCTCAGGTGCTTCTGACTCCATAGTAAGAGGTGGGGGGCGAGCTGCGACAACTGGCGCGAGCGTAGACCACCCTGGTGGTTGATGTACGCTACAGCAGTGGTGTTGTCTGAACGGACAAGTACATGTTGGCCCCTGAGCAGTGCTCAAAAGCGGTGCAGGGCCAGGCGTACTGCCAACAGCTCGAGGCAATTGACGTGCATGAGGCGCTGGGGTCCTGTCCAGGAACCCGCGGCTGCATGCCCATTGCACATGGCACACCAACCCGTGGTAGATGCATCCGTGGAGACAACGAGATGCCTGGAAGCTCGCTGAAGCGGGACACCGGCCCGCGAGAAGCTGAGGTTTAACCACGGGGAGAGGTACGGCGGCACGCTGGAGTCACTGGAACTCGAAGCGAGCCGCGTTGCCATGCCCACCTCGGGACTCGATCGCGAAGCCACAGCTGAAGTGGCCTCATATGACGCAACCCGAACGGCGTTGCCGCGGCTGCGGATGCCATATGCCCCAGGAGCCTCTGAAAAGAGTTTCAGTGGAACCACATTCTTGCCTTCGAACTGACGAAGACAAGTCAGCAGTGAGTGTGCGCGCTCGTTCGTGAGCTGCGCTGACATGGCGACCGAGTCTATCTCCATGCCGAGAAAAGAGATCCTCTGCACGGGGCAAAGTTTGCTCTTTTCCCGGTTGACCCGAAGGCCCAGACGGGCTAGGTGCCGGAGCACCAAGTCTCTGTGTTCGCAAAGCTGCTCTCGAGAGTGTGCCAGTATCAGCCAATCGTCGAGATAATTCAGGATGCGAACCCCGTGTTCGCGAAGGGGAACAAGGGCTGCCTCGGCGATCTTCGTGAAGACGCGAGGCGACAGAGCTACCCCGAAAGGGAGAACCGTGTACTGATGCCTGGCCTCGAGGTAAACCGAGAACGGTTTGTGTCGAAGCAAAATGGAGACAAGTACGCGTCCTTCAGGTCAATCGCTGCAAACCAATCCTGCGGCCGGACGCATTCGAAAACGCGTATGGCTATGAGCATTTTGAACGGTGGCTCAAAATGCGCAGATCCAGGACCGGTCGTAACCCACCGGTCTTCTTGGGGACAGTGAAGTATGGGCAGTAAACCCGGACCTCACCTCGGCAGGAGGGACCGTCTCGATTGCACCCTTCGCCAGTAGGGTCGCAATCTCCGCTCTCATGACCGGGGCATAGCCACCGACCACCGTGGAGCGAGCTCCCCTGAACGGGGAGGAGACCTCGCGAACTGAGTCGCGTAGCCGAATCTGATCGTTCTGATGACGCAGCGGGAGAGGTCAGGGAGCTCTAGCCAGGCTCCCAGGAACTCAACCAGCGGAGTCATGCGAACCACAGACGTCCCCCCAGAGGGGCAGCGGTACAGGGAGACCGGCATGCACACAGGAGTTACCCTGTGCGGATGCACCGTCGAGCCCCGTTCCCCGACAGAAGAGACCAGGGAAGGACCAGCGTTCCACGGGGGTCTGTTCTGTCGAGGGTCTGGCGATAAAGGGGGAGGGGAGTGGTGTAGTCGAGGAACGACACCTGCTCCCCTCCGCGCCCTCAGAGACAGAGAGGAATGAGCGGGGCGATGTGACGTCGTGCGCACTCATTCCAGTCTGTGGGCTCAATGATAGTGTCAGTTTTTCTTTAACCAGCTCAAGGCGCTGCTCACTCCTGGGTGAGCAGCGAGGGGCTAGCTAGAACAAAAGATTCTCCACCGGCCCTCCACCGGGGGAAGGAGGGGCCCTGCTACCACCTCCTGAGAAAAACATGACACTATCACTGAGCAGCCCGCCTCAGGAACATCGCTTCGCCTGGCGTTAGAGGGGCACGCGGCCTGAGGGGGCTATGACACTTACCTGTGGCCTCCTCCACGACGCGAACCGGCTGAAGGATGCTGCTGGGGCCGCGTGGGAGGGAAGGGAGCCGCAGGGAGGCGTCCTTGACGGCGAGCAGGCGGAAGCGTCTGAGCCGACGGCTGGGTGAGGCAGCAGCTGGCCGTCGGGGCAGAAGTGTAAACCCGCCTTCGTCTGCTCCTAGGCGGTCGAGAACTGCTGGGCGAAGTCCTGGACCGCACCGCCGAATGATGATGCTCCTTAGATGATACTCCTGGACCACAGTGGTGGGCATCACCTGACCAAGGGAGCGAGGAGCCGCTTCCGTCGCCCGTTTAAGAGCGAGGTCGGCGGCAGGCTCGCAGCCTGCTTGGTCCGTCCCCTCCTCGTGCACAATCCTGAGCAGCTAGCAGGTGCTCATCATATGCAGGGCGGAGGCCGCCTGCCCGCCGCTCTACAGGATCGCGCCGCCATAGACGACGAGAACCTATAGGCTTTGGATGGGCATCTGGGAGCACCGCAGGAGAAGCGCCCTGCGGACGCAGCTGCATCGCAACAGAGCGCTCCACCGGGGGAGTCCCAGCGTACCCACAGGCAACCGCGTCACCGAGGGGAGGAAAGGCGGGGAAACTGAAGCACGCTCTCAGGGCCTTTTTTTTTTTTTTTACCCAAGCGCGTGTCAGTTCCGCATGCAACTCGGGGAAAAAGGAAATTGGGGTTGGCCGTGGTCATAAGGCGGCAGCGTTACCCAAAAACCAATTATCCACCGCGAGAGATCGGGACAGGGCGGAGTTCCACCCCCACCCGATGCTCACGGAGGCCCGAGATAGCATGGCCGTCATCGCGGGATCAGACACGGCGACGTTGACACTCCCGAGGGAGACAACGCGGCCGCATCCTCACTTCCCGCGGACTCAAGCCCGCCTTGTGATGCTGCGATTGTCATCGCATCATTCTCTGGAGCGCCGGACGAAACAGACGGTACCTGCAAAGAGGCAGACGTCTGAAGCGATACAGCGCTCACTGGTTCTAACACTGGAGCTGTGGGTGTGGCCCGAGGAACTAGCGTCGGGGGTTGTGCCACACATGAATGCGTTGAACACCGTCATATCACCCTATCCGCGAGTCGAAGAGCTTCTATTTTAAGAAGCAGAACGAGTAACGGACACGGGGACTCTCACTTTATCAGATCATTGAGTCTAGATCACAGTGTAGAGACGCTTACGCCCCCATTCAAAAGGATCATGAGTCATCCACGAACGCTGCTACTGCATGCTGAAAGCCCAGGCACACAGAGCAGCGATCGCGACCATCAGAAAATGACGCGAAACGACTGCACCCAGAAGAACACGGGTGAGTCGTCTTTAAAAAGACGTGCCGCGTGCAGCTCTTTCACATAGAGAGGAGGAAATTCCCTCTTTCAGCGCTGAGGCGACCAGGGAGAAGCGCAAAGTCTGGCAGACCACTGCTCAGATCGCAGGCAATGCAGAGTCCAGGGTTGCCAACTTTTGAGTTTTGCTTGGAGTGAGATTTTTTTTTTTGTGGTGGGGTCACAAGATCTTGTAGGGCACAATGTATAGTTTGTCCAATTTTAATTTGGCATTAGACTAACAGTTTTACTGATTAAAAAAACAGTTGGGAGTAAAGTTCATAAATTATTGTTCTTTCCCATTTGATTTATTAAAACTATATTGAGACCTCTGTCCTTCTAGGGGGGTTCGGGGGCATGCTCCCCCGTAAGAAAATTTTGTACATTTTAAGGTTAAATGCATCAATCTGGTGCACTTTGAGAGCTCAAAATTAAGAGTTTTAACCGGCTTCAAATCATGAACTGTGACATTCAACAAAGCAAAAGCCTCGACTTGTACCTGGACATTAAAGAGTGATCAAACATCTTTTTAGTTATGATATAAAGTCTATGATATAAAGACTTTATGATATAAAGTCTCAGTCTCTTTTAGGATGCAATAAAAGATTATTATAATAATGTAATAATGATTTATATAATTATTCCTATTACGTAAAATCCATATAGGCCTAGTCTATAAATGTAGGCTGCTGTATAAATGAAAATGAATATTTCAAAAGTATATTTTACTTACACTATTGTATAGGAAAATTACAATAGTTTTGTCCTAATTTCTTCACTTGCAAGAAATAAACCCTTGAGCTTTTATTTTGGAGAAAACACCAGATGAGAAGAGAGAGTAAAAGCCGGATTCGAACTCGGGTCGAACGCGTCAAAGTTTGCTATCAGCACCTCACGCCCTCGCCCTACGCCACTGTAGATATTTAGTGAAAGATATCTTTTTTGCTAAAAAGACAGGCATGTAGTGCAAATGTACGCTCTCAACTCACGTTCAAGGTCATAGGCAGCGCAGCGTCTCTCTGTGCATCGCAAAAGCCCGTGTTGACAGTTTGTTAATATAAAGCGGGAGATTACCAGATACAGTATTTTGCTCGTGTCCTGTGGATGTTGTAGCCTAGGCAACTGTATCACGTGCCGTTTGAACTGACGCGCTACTGCGTTCTGTCACATTTAAAAGCGCCAAAACGCTCCATATCAGGAGTAAGTTAAACTTCTCTGTAGTCTGTCGGTGTCGGTGTCATCTTTTTCCGCGATTTTTCTCTGCGTCCAGTCAGTAGTTAAGAGCCTGAACTTGCTTATAGTAATACAAAAAAAAAAAAAATAAATACAGCCCAGAAGAATGTCTAATTTAGCGTGAGATTTCTATGTTGAGCGTGAGACCGTGAGATTGAGGCTGGATGCGTGAGTGTCACGCCAGATGCGTGAGAGTTGGCAACCCTGAGAGTCTCGCTGGGTACCGCCGTCACACCAACACTGAAGAGGATGCTCGTCTCGAAGAGTCTTGAATCAGTGAGAGTGGCTTGAGGAGTGAAGAAATCTCTTGGCTCCGAAGCGAAAACATACTGCGGTTGCGTTCACTTCCTCCTTTTATACTCACAGAGTAGGGCGGAGTGCGCTATGCAAATTTCCGCAGCCCCAAGGCATTGCAAGGCATTGCACTATCACTTCTGCCACTAAAGATTGCTTTAATTAATATTATTCCTGATCAGTTTAATCTCCTCAGCATCCCAGATAGTTTAGAATAACTCCATATTGTGACAGAAACTTTTGACTCTCTCTTTTCCAGCACTTAAGACACAGTTGCAGCTTTGTGCTTAAAGCAGAACTAAGTAACTTTCTTTACCTTAACTGAACAGCTTTGGAGTCATTGTAATGTTTATATTACTGATTTCGTGTTGAATGGTGATCGTCTCGCACCCCCCTTGTGCCTATGAGCCGCAAAACCACCCTTGCAACTTTAGGCCGGCGGCCCGCCGGCCTCAGTGTTAAGAAGTATCGTGAGATTTCAGGTCTCGCGAGGTAACAAATTGCTTTACGGCACTATACGAGCACACGCATGCGTACACGCCCCCATCCATCCAGGAGCCGGCTAGCTATAAGAAAAAGGTAACGCTAGATATTGAATTCTTCAAGTTTTCGTGATGGCTGATGTAAAAGAAGAAGAAGAAAGCTCGGAAGTGTTTATCAGAGGAACAAAGAAAGAGAAAACGGACCGGCTTTTTCAGAATAGATAGAACTGAAAGAAAGCGAAGCCTGCAAAATCGATGCTGACCTGGCCTTCTTGCTGTTGCACTTGTAAGTATCTTTATAATAAACTGTGTTTAATGTTTGTATTTCTTGTAATTGTGACCTCGGGAGTCGGGATGTTTGCTATTGTCTGTTTTTTTTTTTATTATTATGCTCGCTGTCTGTTACCGGCTTACTAGTACGTTAGATACTGTAACTTAGATGTTAGCATTTTCATTAGCAAACAAACTTGCTTGTTTTCTGTAAGTTAGTGTTTTGTCTGTTCCTCTAGCAGGGTTTATTTGTGTTTCTCAGATCGCCTATAAATCGATATAAAATTCTATAAATTATGCATTAGTTTAGCTTGTCGTCAGCCTCAGAATTAGTAACGTGATACTGTGCTGCTGACTTGATATGTAATGCATAAACCGACACGAGAGCTGCTAGCTAATAATGCAACTTTTTATATTTATTTACCCACATTTACACAAACAGAACTATAAGTAAACGAGAAATAGCATTGCAACTTCACACATGCAACTCCATCTGTGCTAGTTTGACCTTGTGTATAAATGATATGTTGATAAAAAGATTGATACATTTTCTTTTTCCTTTTTAGCTACAAGCGTTGGCAAGTGTCATCAACTCCGAGGCACCCCAGACCACCAGTACCACCGGTCTCAAGCTTCAACAATAAAATAAACAAACTTGTAATAAACAAATTAAACGTGTTGACTTTCTTTGGTCAATCGTTACGATAGACAACTCGGATCACCAGAAAAATGATAGATGTAACGTAACATTTATTTTGATAATGCATAATCTAAGTAGCTATAGCTGTAGGCTAAACTAAAAATAAATAAATAGCGAAAATATTTCTTATAGTATTGATTTTTAACCATAATGTTACTGATTACGTTTGGTAACACAATAAAAATATACACTATCTCAACATTTGAATAATATTGTTCTGAGAATCATACCTCAGTGGACATGGCTCGGGGGTCAGTTTGGTTGGAAATGTGCTGGGGACAGAGACGCATTCGGAAGGGCATTTTCAAAAGTGCTGGGTACAATAACGCATTCATTCTTTTTTTCTCTTTCGAGTAGGTCATGTTTTGAAAGACGATGTCCTGTAGCTTCCTGATGCACATAAATAAAAATGAGCACAATGTCCGAGTATAGTGAGTATATAGAAAATATACGCCCTTGATAGCATATGTACAGTGATGGTCCGTCCAGAGGTAGAATTCCACACTCGAATAGTTTTTTTCCCCCCTCATCAAAACCAATAAAGTTTATCAGTGGTTGAATTTAATAATGTTTATCAGTGGTTTTATATGTTTTGATGAGGGGGAAAAAATATACGAGAGAGGAATTAGAAACCATGAGAAAAAGGGACACGTTTGTGTGGATTTTGATTTGTGATTTCACCGGAAAGAATCTCCGCCACGGATTGAAGCGCGTTTCTGAGAGAAGGCAACACATTTCAGTGCTAGATCGCCTGTTATTTAACAAACAAATGAAACGAATGCTGTTAACTGGAGATGTTTTTGCATTGGTACATCTGTGCCGCGAGATGTTTCAAAATTGGTGGGGACAAAATCTACCCTGTCAAAAAGTGGTGGGGAGATGTCCCATCCGTCCGGAGAGTTACGAGTTTACGACAGTTTTCTCATATATATATACTCCGAAACTGTAGGGGGAGCTCGAGAGAGAAACCTGCGAGAGAACAGCAAAGAAGTTCCCAGTCTTACTGAGCGCTGCTTTAAAGAAGATTAAAGAAAGTAGTCCGATGCTGTGCTACAACGAGCACACACAGGGCCAGATGTACTAACACTTTTGTGGCCACTTCAGGCGTATTTGTTTCGCAAAATACGCATAAAACTTCAGGTATGTACAAATGCGAGGTATGTACAAATGGGAGGCACCGAGATGAAAGATGAAAGGAACTGAAAATGGCAAAATGCACTTTTCATGTCATAGACATGCATTAATGGGATGGTCAAGGGGAAAGTTTCCTCCCATATGAGAGCTGTAATCCAAGCAAGACAAAGACCTAGGCTAAGAAGACGAGCTCAAAAGATTTTTGCCACAAGAATCACACTTTTTTAGTTGAGGGAAAATTAAGAATACAGATTAAGCAGCTACGCAATATTACAGTTACTGGAAGAAATCAAAGATGACATTGAATCTCTGACTCAGCGTTCACATTCCATTCCAGCAGTTGTTAAACTCCTCGCTATCTTATAATTATTGGCATCAGGATAATTTCAAAGGCACTGATTACCTGATGAAATGCAAGTTTGGTACACATTGCGGTTTCATATCAAGTGCTTTCTGTGTCTTGGCCATGGCACTATTACCGCTGCATTCGCAAATGTACTTTCATCTGGCCCTCAGGCCCTTAACTCTTTCCCCGCCAAACACGGAATTTTCCGTGTTTAATGAAAAAACGCATCTGCGCCAAACACGGAATTTTCCGGGTATCCGTGTTTTAGGTGGTATACGGTAAGGAAGACCTGCGCGCATGTCCTGAGTGATTGCGCAACTCTTTGTTTAGAGAAACAGATTGCAATAGTCTCAAACAGTGGAGTAGTGAGAATGTATCAGACAGACAATGCAGAGGTATATGGCTGAAGTACTGGAGGTTAATGGACTCGGAGTCCGATCACTCTTTATTTGATCATTCTGAATCTGATCGGGACGAAGTAGTCAGTGAGAGAGATGCACATGTTCATGCTAGCCATGGACGTGCCGCAGATAGATCGTATAATATTATGACACTATAATATGTATGTGTGTGTGCAGGCATTTATGTGTGGCTGTCTAAATATGAAGGTGTAATTGTCAAATTATTTCTCTCTTTGTGTACATTTACCACATTGTAATATGTATTTGTGTGTGTGTGTGTGTGTGTGTGTGTGTGTGTGTGTGTGTGTGTGTGTGTGTGTGTGTGTGTGTGTGTGTGTGTCTAGGCCTGTTTATTGTAATTCCAATTATTCATTATTCACAGGTAGAACACAGAGAGGCAGAGGCAGAAGTTTTATTGCAAAAGTTACATTTCCCTTACATCCTGGGAAATTTGATATATTTTACATTTATTTTATGTTTTTAATTTATTTTGGAAAGTTTTATATATGAAGGAAACAACATCTGAATGTATTCTGCTTTTAAATGCACTTGTTTGATAAAAACACCTTTTTCTCAGTTTTTTGTCCAAAATGTTGTGTTTTTGACAAAACCTACCTCTGTTCAAGAGGCAATAAAAAAGAACAGATGAAGATAAAATAAAAACGTTTTTTTTTGCCTAAAAGCAGAGGCTCAGATCTTTATTTTTATATATATCATCTTCATATATTCATGGAAGAAAATATTCAGCGGGGGCATTCAAATTTAGCGAAAATCGTCAAAAACCCTGGCGGTGGCTGGCAACTTTTTTTTAAAACGCTGGCGGGGAAAGAGTTAAAAGAGCAGCCAGAAAAATGGAGCGCAACTGAAAGAAAACGGGTATTTTTCGCATTTCATGTAGAGAAAGCACGATTGCATACAGAAAGGCCTTAAAACGGCTAGATTTGCTTATTTTTTCAACCACTCTTAGAAGAAAACAAACAAAACCCTAAGTATTTATTTGAAATAGTGGCTAAATTAACGAGAAACAAAGTTTCAAGCCCAGAAGTTTCCAAACAGCACAGCAATAATGACTTTATGAACTTCTTTACTTACAAGATTGATAATATTAGGGAGAAAATTATAAATATGCAACCGTCTACTACAGTATCACATCAGATACTGCATTGTAGTCTCACTGAGGAAAATTAGATTCATTCATTGCAATATGAGAGGAAGAATTTTCTAAACTCATAGACCCATAAGACCCCATTGACTA